>NW_007377661.1:654265-710080 GCF_000475195.1 Diaphorina citri
AACCAATAAACCATTTTTTTTTTTCAAGGATTTAAGGGTCACTTTGATTTTAAATGAGGGTTAAATATAAACTAATTTACATAATTTTACTAGGAACAACCACCCCCCTCAAAATTTGTCCCCCTAGAATCCCCAGATTATCAAAAATTCCCTCGACCCAGGGCGGAATTCCTCTGATCTGGCAACACTGTTTAGCAAAATGTTTTCCTTTTCCATGTGGTCATTCTTGGTTGGAAAATGGAAATTTTGATTGAGGAATTTGAGGAAAAAGTTAGGCAGAATCTTGTGTTAATGCTTTTCTCTTAAAGAAAATTATCTACTCCAAGGTTATAAAGATAAAGCCTCCCTTTCAAAATGGGTAAACTGAATGTAAGCATGTTGAGATATCTCACAAGTGAAGACTTCCGGGTCCTTACTGCGGTAAGTTTTTATCCATTCATAACTACTTATATCCATGTCCAAAGTCCAAACTGGTGCTAGCTTGGTTAGCTTGAAAAGTAGTGCACTCCACTTACTAACTACTCTCTGTGTCCTCTTCTTTCTCATCAAATCTTTCTTCCCCAGAAATTTCTGACAGACTGCTGTCTCATTTGCGGCAAGATGATCTGTGTGGAGACCTTAGTTGTTCTAGGTCATGGGTTTGATTCTCACCTGGGGCTAAATTAATTTAAAACGCCTTTTATCTTCTCATGAGTTTAGTTCTAGTTCCATTTATCAAACCTATTCTATTATGGGACTGGTTGCTCCTCTCCTGAGAGAATATGCAATTAACACTGCAACCTCTGTAGATCTATTGTGACCAGTATTTTTTCCCCTGCCCAAGCTGCTATCACCCGGCCTTGATGGAACCTAGAAGTACCTTCACTGGTATATTTTAACCTCAGTTTCTCTAAAATTCACCTGCAGCACCTCTAAAAAGAGTCCACACACTCAGGTTTATTCCAGAGAAAAGCTGTGAGTTCATATATCTATCGCATTAAGAGGATACCAAGAGGTGCCATCTAGGCCAGAGCTAGCTCAGGTCTGTGGCTTGACAGGGCTGGTTTTGTTTTAAGTTTAAGACGTTAGACTTAGAAATCCTGTCAAAATCAAGCCCCTGGATGTAAGCTTGCGTGCTAACTGGGCTTAGAAATTGAAAAATACAAAGAAAAAATAGAAGAGAAACAATACTTTCATTACTAGTATAGCTCCGCTATACTGTAGTAATAGAAAATAAAAAGTGATGTTTGTCATTCAAAAATACACAGATGGACCAGTATTCAAAGGAAATACATACTGTCCCTAAACAATCTTGCAATATTTCATTCAAGTGGCTCGAATTTTGAAGGCACCACAATTAAATACTAAACAGGCATTTAAAAAATGTTGTGGATAAGTAGGTACCTAATACTTGCTTTGTCTAAGCAAGTACTTACTTGACATGACATTAAATTGTCAATAATTTGCAATGAAATTATGTATGTACATAGTTATATTGTAAGTACCCACTTGACAGCTCAGTGGTTTTTCTTCTCCTCACTCTTCCTCCAGGCAGGTACTATCAATATTAGTCAAGATCTGACTGTTCTTCTGGCTATTTTGTATAGCCATTTGGTGACCCACCTATATACCTGTGTGTAATTGATTTCAAGTTTATGGTTTTCTATGAGATTACCTATTGATATCTTCTCTTACCAGCTTACATCCAAATAAGAAAATGGGCCTAATGTTTACTGCTAAACTAACCACCTCATTTTCTTTTTTTTTTCTCTCTGAACCTCTGATTCCTTAGACCTGAAGACCTCACTAGTAAAACCATCACAAAATCATGCTTATTTACCTCTTTCTTCCACAACAGCCAAGGCATAATCCATCAGGAGAAACACACATCCGAACAGGAGCAGCAGCTTTTGCAGGATCAGCAAATTCCTCATCGTTCTGGTGATTGCAAAAAATCCTTTAATCCAGAATCAACCTTCCACTTCACTTTTTGGTACTTCAGAAAAAAACACTCGAAAGTGAGAACCAAAACGCTTAAATGAAACACATTATCGCTGATTTTACCAGTATTAAGTAGGTAATTTAAATGGACTGATCAGGTGTACCTGATAGAACCATCACACACTTATCAGGTCTGTTAGGTCTGCCTGATAATGAGTGGCTGGCCTTAGGAATAATCATAGATCAAGACAAATATGAACTGCACCCATATTTGAAATAACTAGAATGAAGAAAAGAAATCCAATAGTAATATAGTCTTCTAAATTAATTTCAGATGATGGGTACAGGATAATGTTGATAAAATGCTATACCTCAGCTGGGATTGAACCCACACCCTCCTGATTATCACAGAAGCATTTGACCATTAAACCATCAACAGGTGACTGATCTCCCACTGATTGTGACTGACCTCCCACTAATTTTGTTATCACCCCTGGCCCTACCTATGAGATGCCCAAAACTGCACCTTAGTCCAGCCACTCACTATCAGATGTAACTGAGACCTGATGAGCACACACACTATTAGGTAGACCTGATCAGGTATACCCATCATCAGGTCCATCTGATAGGTTATATTATGTACTTGCATAAAGTTTGAGTAATTTGTATTTTAGCTGGGAGTATGCATATCAATATCGGGTGTCCTATTACTTTAACAACACCCTAAGTAAATAAATGCTGATGACTCTGATGAGTCTAAGCAAGGGGACTTGAAGATGTGTCCACACAGGCGACCGGGAAGACTTCCGGGTCCTTACTGCGGTAAGTTTTTATCCATTCATAACTACTTATATCCATGTCCAAAGTCCAAACTGGTGCTAGCTTGATTAGCTTGAAAGGTAGTGCACTTCACTTACTAACTACTTTCTGTGTCCTCTTCTTTCTCATCATTAAGAGGATACCAAGAGGTGCCATCTAGGCCAGAGCTAGCTCAGGTCCCCAAACTGAAGGGGTCTAATGAGGGGTTTGATAGGTCTGCTATCCCAGGGCCTTGATGGAACCTAGAAGTACACTCACTGGTATATTTCACCCTCCTCAGTTTCTCCAAAATTCAAGGTTTATTCTAGAGAAAAGCTGTGAGTTCTTGTACTATCCCATTATAAGAGGATACCAAGAGGTGTCATCTAGGCCAGAGAGCTAGCTCAAGACCCCGAATCATAGGGGTCTGATGAGGGATATTCAGGAACATAATTATGTTGTATCCTACTTCCTAAGACAGACTTGACCGTAGTCCCTTTCAGGTACCCTCAGGAGCCACTGTTATTGTCTGTGGCTTGAGTGTTCATAAATTACTCAAGGAACTGTGCAAACATAAGCTGCTCAGCTATGAAAGAGGAAAACATTGTGAGTGGTTTCAGATACAATTAAATTCTTTAATCAGCCCAAGAAATAAGCAATCACATAGCAAAGTGATTTCTAGATAATAATACTGCTTATGTACTACTCAAAAAAAAAAAAGCTAAAGAGTCCCTGTGCCCCAGCAATACTGTTATTATTGTGGTCAAATTCTTAATGGCCGGTTCAAGTATTTTTTACAACTTTTGTCAAAAATTGCAAATTTTTGCCAAATCCGTTCAAGAAAGAAGAATTTGAGCTGATTTGAAAATCTCATTTTGGCAAAATCATAAACATATTAATATATTTGTTAAATAACAGACAATTTTGGCTTGAATAGATAAATCGCCCAATGCTACTCCTTACAAAATATGTACTCTATTCCAATGTGCTAGAGATTTAGACAGTTCACATTACATTCAGCACGACGCGACGGTCAATAATACATGATGAACAAAACAGATAGATAAAATAATACTAGCGTGAAAAAACATTTCCTTTTCCATCGTAAAATTTATGAAACAAATAAATAAAATAATACTAAAATTACGTACACATAAAATAAGGAAAAAAGAGAGAGCTCCAATATTGTTACCTACGTACTGGTATACTAATCTGTTAGGTACCTATTGTATACTATTTTCGACATCGGAAAAATTGCAAATTCAACCCACAGACACACTTCATCAAGAAAGGACGGTGGTGGCTTGTATAAGTTGTATACTAAAACTAATATAACTTGTCCTGGCGCACTATTGTGCACTCAGATTCGGAGTTCTTAGGTGGCCACCAATATGATGGTCCCGGGTTCGAATCACAGCTGAGAAAAAGTTTCATTATTGCACACGAATTTGTGAAATGTATAATATAACACTTGCACATGAACGACCTCTCACTTTGCAAATTGTCATGAATAAAACCTTCTTCTTCTTAGCCTTTTCCTATTTAAATAGGGTCCCGGTCATGACCAAAATATTACTGCTACATATGTATGTTCTTCTCCTCATACTGAAAAGTAAAATGTCATGCCCAACATATAAAATTTTGTTCTTCTTTGCATGTGAGAGGCACTAGAAACCCCCTCTTCCGTTTTTAATGGGGTTAAAAAATTTTTTTTTTTTTTTTTTTTTTTTGTAAACTCAAACCAATTTGAAAAAAAAATGGATTTTTAGATTGTAAAAAAATTTTCATGAAAAAATACTCGAACTGGGCCTAAATAATGTTGATAAAATGCTATACCTCAGCTGGGATTGAACCCACACCCTCCTGATTATCACAGAAGCATTTGACCATTAAACCATCAAGGTTGACAGGTGACTGACCTCCCACTAATTTTGTTATCACCCCTGGCCCTACCTATGAGATGCCCAAAACTGCACCTTAGTCCAGCCACTCACTATCAGATATAACTGACACCTGATGAGCACACACACTATCAGGTAGACCTGATCAGGTATACCCATCATCAGGTCCATCTGATAATGAGTGGCTTGCCAAAGATAGTTGAAAACTAAAAACTGATCAGGTGTACCTGATAGAACCATCACACACTTATCAGGTCTGTTAGGTCTGCCTGATAATGAGTGGCTGGCCTTAGGAATAATCATAGATCAAGACAAATATGAACTGCACCCATATTTGAAATAACTAGAATGAAGAAAAGAAATCCAATAGTAATATAGTCTTCTAAATTAATTTCAGATGATGGGTACAGGTTGACCAATCAAGGCTATGACTACCTAGCTTTGAAGACATTGAGCTCCAGGAAAGTGATTGCATCCTTTGGAAATCAAATTGGAGTTGGAAAAGAATCCAACATCTATGTAGTTGAAGATTGTGATGGTAACCCATTAGTGCTGAAACTTCATAGGTACCTAAATATAAATACTTACTAAACTACTCTTTTGGGATACTTACCTAACAAGTTGGATTAAAAAAAAAAAAAATAAATAAATAAAATAAAATAAATAAGCTTCCAAAACAAAGCAGTTGACAAACATCTAGTTACTTTCATCTTTTGTAGTTGTAGCTTAGGGGGTTCTCATTTTAATTGTTTTTTTTTACCGTGGTCTAGATGACCTGTGAGGTTCTATGTGACATTGTGGACTCCTAAACTCCCATCAACTGGTAGAAATGATTGTGATCATCATATAAAAGACCCAGTGATACTTTTACATAACTGAGGGGACTGCTGTTTGAATCTCCCAGCCACGACAAAAGAATCCATTCAGAGAAAGACCATTTATAAGCTTAACAAATAAATTAATTGTTTTTTCTCCCCTTGTTTAGGTTGGGCCGAACTTGTTTTCGTAATTTGAAAGAAAAACGAGACTATCACGCCCATCGTAACAAAGCTGGGTGGCTTTACCTATCACGTATCTCTGCTACCAAAGAGTTTGCCTATATGAATGCTCTGTATGATAGGGGCTTTCCTGTGCCCAAACCTGTGGATATAAATCGACACTGTGTCATCATGGAATTGGTCAAGGGAGATCCACTGTGAGTATAATAAACTATCTCTTAAAACAAATAAGTAAAATTACAGTTGTCATTTATTGTTATCATTTGATTCAACCACGCTTACGTATGCTGCTCAAATGAGGTGTTCGAATCTCTTACTCCCAAAGTAAGCCTAGAAAAATTCCATGCCTTGGTTGAGATTTAAAACCATTGACTGCTACATGTGTAAACGCCTAAACACTTTAATAATGAGTTAGATTCTATAATTTAATAAGTAAAAACCCACTTCAGTTATACAAGTATTAACACAGAATTGATAGAGGGAACTGTAGCTGCTAAGGTCTTATCATCCCGAAATCAAAGAGTGAAGGAATACAGGATAGGAGAAAGCCAACCGTTCCGAGAACGAACATTATCCGTTCAGTATAAAATCCGCCCCGGGCGGGAATTGAACCCGCGGCCTATCGCTTACAAAACGGTTGTCTTCTAGGTCTCGAGTAAGTCACGTGAATAACGTAGAAGCTCTGTACGATGAGCTCATGGATCTGATAGTTCGATTTGCCAATCACGGAGTTATTCATGGAGATTTCAACGAGTTCAATTTGATGCTCCAGGAAGACGAACGTCCAGTAGTTATTGATTTCCCACAGATGGTGTCGACCTCGCATCCAAACGCACAGACGTAAGTAAATATATGCACTGTATGGATACCAGTGCCAGTTGTTGTTGTTGTTATAGCGGTTTTAGCTATAACCGAAAGCAACGTTGTCAACAACATCGACTAATGCTTTGGAAATTGTTCGTTCGAATACCGACCGAAGCTGATTTTCTGATCATTTTTTTCCACTACCCACAGATGGTGTCGACCTCGCATCCAAACGCACAGACGTAAGTAAATATATGCACTGTATGGATACCAGTGCCAGTTGTTGTTGTTATAGCGGTTTTAGCTATAACCGAAAGCAACGTTGTCAACAACATCGACTCATGCTTTGGAAGTTGCTCGTTCGAATACCGACCGAAGCTGATTTTCTGATCATTTTTTTCCACTGTCTCTGTTGAAAAATAATTTTTTGCTAGCAAAAAAAAAAAAGGTTTCTTGGGATGCAGTATCCAAATGTTTCGCTATTGATCATATAAATGTAAATATTTACGCTGAAATAATTCCCTCGCAGTTCGAGAATAAAGAAAGTGATACCTTTCCTTTTTTAATATTGCAGATTTTTCGACCGTGATGTGACCTGTATCAAAGATTTCTTCCGGAAACGCTTTGGCTATACGAGCAACGATCTGTCGAAAGACCCGGCTTTACGGAAACTTAGCTACCTTGGGGTCATATGTCTTTCTTAGACTCTCCTGACTGTCCCCTCTGTTCCTTAAATCATCTTATGAACTCTGTTCACCTTTTTTCTTATCCTGCCTTGGAAGCCAGCACAGACGTCATTGGAGGAACATATTGGGATGCGCGCAAAAAATGGCCTAATGGTCAATTCTTGACATTAGCTAACAGCAACACAATATATTAAATATAAATTTTATATCTTTCTTTGGCTATGAAAGTTCTCTGCATCCTACTTTTGATGACATATCGTAAGTTCTCACTAAACATCTTCTTCGCCTTTTCCCGTGTTTATATCGGGTCGGCGTTTTTCGTCAGCCTCTCAATCAGCCCTAGGGTGGTTACGTTGGTTTTAGGTCTTTGGCTATGAAAGTTCTCTGCATCCTACTTTTGATGACATATCGTAAGTTCTCACTAAACATCTTCTTCGCCTTTTCCCGTGTTTAGATCGGGTCGGCGTTTTTCGTCAGCCTCTCAATCAGCCCTAGGGTGGTTACGTTGGTTTTAGCAGCAAAAATTTTGCGAGTGAATGTCCTTCGCACTCAACCTTTTCTATTTCTTTAGCAAGGGAAATTTCAGGCTAGGAAGAGATAGAAAAGTTCCTTTAAGGTATCTTCCTTTATTCCTCTCAATATTTTTCTTTTCTCCAGGCGTGAGGATATTCTGGATGTTGAAGTGTCAGCTAGCGGCTTCACCAAGAGAATGGACAAAGAGCTTTTGGCACAATTAGGATTAGACGAATCAGACGAAGAACTTGATAGTGAAGATGACACTGTCGAAGATAAAGATGAAATAGAGAATCTGAGAGAACAAGTGGATGTTACCATGAATCTATACAATGAAGGAGAGAGGAAAGACAGCACTAGTGAGAGTATAAAACCAGAGGTAACTAGCCATTCCGGTTCGGAAGAGATTAGCAGCGAAGATTCGAGGACAAACAATAGTGATGTAAAGTCTAACCCTAAAGAATCAACAAGATCGGAAGACACAGTACTGAAATTCGTAAAAAACGTAGAGTTACAAAAGAACGAAGGGAAAGTCAACGAAATTCTAGATAAGAACTGTGTAAATTGTGCTGTTGAAAAAATAAATCCAGATGAACTACAGAACGGTGACAAAAATGACATTATTCTAGACGAGAATCGACTCGGTAGTAACACAAAGACATCTAGAGATCCTAGTGAGGAAGATTTTAACTTTGATATCCGAAGTGTTACGAGTGCATCCACGATTCCACCCGAAGTCATTCGGGCTCGCGTGAAGAAAGCTTTGGAAAAACGAGAACGCACAAAGGTTCGTATTCGAAATTTGGCCAAGGGAGAGGCGAGTGCTACATCGAGAAAGCGAAGAGAAAATAGGGCTACGATCAAAGAATCGGCGGGGTGTACGGTTTGGGATGATTGAACGGGGGACTTTGACCCTAATGGAATGGTCAATGGGCGTAACAGAATTTATGCGATTCAGCCCTACATTAAAACGAATTTTTCAGTCATAGTCACCAAACTATCCCAATAAATTCCCTTGAGTTCTGTCCTATGTCTTGTACTTTCTCATGTGATAACTAACCTATTTAATCCCGTTTTGAGTTTCCATTTAGAAACTTCATAGTTTTTCACTCGAACTAGAGCATATTTACTGAACTTTTAAATACATATTATTATACCTATGTTAAAAATAAACTTCATTTTAGATCACCATTATACCTGTTCCTTTGTTTATATGCTTGTCTTGTCAATTAATAAATATTAAAATATCCTTGATTTTACAGGTCGAAAAGAGGTACCTAGTTCACCAGAAAAAAGAAAAAACGCCCACTGTGGTTGTTTTCCTTGAAATAGAAAATTAAAAAGAAAAACAATTTGATTTCATATAAAAAATAATTTTCGGTGAAAAATAAATAATAAAGTATTGTAAATTAATTAAATAAATAAACCTACGTAATAGAATACTTATAGTATACTATAGATAAATAAATAAAAATTAACTAAGACAAAAAAAAATTGTTCAATAATAATTTAAGTTTACTCCTTTGAGTATTCCAAAGTTTTGATTTTGACTGCAACCTCCATATTTCAAGGTTCAACTTACATAATAAAATTCTATCCGACAATTGCATATTAAGAGCACCTTTTTTTCTTCTTCTGGATACCAGAAAATATCAATATCATAAACATATTAATATATTTGTTAAATAACAGACAATTTTGGCTTGAATAGATAAATCGCCCAATGCTACTCCTTACAAAATATGAACTCTATTCCAATGTGCTAGAGATTTAGACAGTTCACATTACATTCAGCACGACGCGACGGTCAAAAATACATGATGAACAAAACAGATAGATAAAATAATACTAGCGTGAAAAAACATTTCCTTTTCCATCGTAAAATTTATGAAACAAATAAATAAAACAATACTAAAATTACGTACACATAAAATAAGGAAAAAAGAGAGAGCTCCAATATTGTTACCTACCTACGTACTGGTATACTAATCTGTTAGGTACCTATTGTATACTATTTTCGACATCGGAAAAATTGCAAATTCAACCCACAGACACACTTCATCAAGAAAGGACGGTGGTGGCTTGTATAAGTTGTATACTAAAACTAATATAACTTGTCCTGGCGCACTATTGTGCACTCACATTCGGAGTTCTTAGGTGGCCACCAATATGATGGTCCCGGGTTCGAATCACAGCTGAGAAAAAGTTTCATTATTGCACACGAATTTGTGAAATGTATAATATAACACTTGCACATGAACGACCTCTCACTTTGCAAATTGTCATGAATAAAACCTCCTTCTTCTTCTTCTTCTTCTTCTTCTTCTTCTTCTTAGCCTTTTCCTATTTAAATAGGGTCCCGGTCATGACCAAAATATTACTGCTACATATGTATGTTCTTCTCCTCATACTGAAAAGTAAAATGTCATGCCCAACATATAAAATTTTGTTCTTCTTTGCATGTGAGAGGCACTAGAAACCAAACGTAATGAAATGACTTGAGGCAATCATTACGAAACTATAATGAAAACTAAAAACTAATAATAAAATCAGGGTGAGTTGAAAAGTAAATAAAATACTTGCTGTTCTCTATGAGCTTGAAAGCTCAATGCAGCATGTAAAACAATGAGATTCGTATTATGGATTGTAACATCCATGGATAAAATAAATGATTAGATTTCGGCCTAGAGGTGGAAATGGTGGAATGTAAAATAATGTCCGATTTAAACAACTTTAATAATATGGTAAAGGCAAGAATGTTCTGTTTGAATGTTTTGATAATGCTCTGAAGAAACGTAAAATGTCATGCCCAACATATAAAATTTTGTTCTTCTTTGCATGTGAGAGGCACTAGAAACCAAACGTAATGAAATGACTTGAGGCGATCATTACGAAACGATAATGAAATGTAAAAACTAATAATAAAATCACGGTGAGTTGAAAAGTAAATAAAATACTTGCTGTTCTCTATGAGCTTGAAAGCTCAATGCAGCATGAAAAACAATGAGATTCGTATTATGGATTGTAACATCCATGGATAAATGATTAGATTTCGGCCTAGAGGTGGAATGTAAAATAATGTCCCATGTAAACAACTTTAATAATATGGTAAAGGCAAGAATGTTCTGTTTGAATGTTTTGATAATGCTCTGAAGAAAACTCTTTGTGAATATTCACAACGACTGGAGTTATGTATGTTGCAAATGTCGGGATCTTTGACCATAAGCCATAAGGCCATTTTTCCTCGAAACTCTAGTTATAAACCCATCATTTTATAATTTGTCCATAAATATTTTTACGTGATCCATCTAGGTATTCTAGGTAGATATGTTCATGGAAACAGGACACGAGGAAAGGGTTTGATTCAAGGGCGAGGAAAAGGTTAGATTCAAGGGCAAAGAAAGGGTTTTATTCAAGGGCGAGGAAAGGGTTTGATTCAAGGGCGAGGAAAGGGTTTGATTCAAGGGCGAGGAAAGATTCACAACGACTGGAGTTATGTATGTTGCAAATGTCGGGATCTTTGACCATAAGCCATAAGGCCATTTTTCCTCGAAACTCTAGTTATGTATAAACCCATCATTTTATAATTTGTCCATAAATATTTTTACGTGATCCATCTAGGTAGATATGTTCATGGAAACAGGACACGAGGAAAGGGTTTGATTCAAGGGCGAGGAAAGAGTTTGATTCAAGGGCGAGGAAAGGGTTTGATTCAAGGGCAAGGAAAGGGTTTGATTCAAGGACGAGGAAAGAGTTTGATTCAAGGGCGAGGAAGGGTTTGATTCAAGGGCGAGGAAAGGGTTTGATTCAAGGGCGAGGAAAGGGTTTGATTCAAGGGCGAGGAAAGGGTTTGATTCAAGGGCGAGGAAAGGGTTTGATTCTCCAGACTATTCTGGTCTACTCTCTGTTTAAGGTCCACCAGCCTTTTTCATAACTTCATATCTAGCAAATATTTTGGTTAACAGAACACCATAGATTTAGAAGATCTATAGAAAACACTTGAAATGTATAGGAATAGGTAGCTGTTGAGAACAGGGCTCTGTCTGTAGATAGCGTTTGCTGTGATTTTATTTTTTTACCTTTATATTTGTGAACAGATTACTAACGGGTTTCCTGGCTGAACTGGTCTGATTGAACTTCAAACTTCACGTCTCTCCCCACTTTATTAGACCGAAAGAACACCAAAAAGTTTAAAAAAACTCTTTCAAGTGTTTCTAAAAGTTGATCTTCGTTTCACATCCGTCAAAAAACGAAGGTCGAAAAATTTGTCGATCACAATACTTTCCTCATAATTTTATAAAATAAGGAAAGTGATAGGTAGGTAAATAACATCATCATCATCTAGGTATTCTAGGTACTTTTATAAAATAATGAAAGTATATAGGTAAATAACATATTCATCATCTAGGTACTTCACCTTTTCCCATGTTGGCGTTTTTAGTCGGTCCACCTATCTACACCATTGGTGTTTTTTCGTCAGGATGAACCAACTTGGTTTTGGCGAGTTTATTTTTACGGAGTGCGGCTGCGGATGCCCTTCCGCTACTCCAACCACGTCAAGACAATAATATGAAAAGCAACCCAATATAATTCTGGTTGAAAAAACAATAGAATAGGTAGGTAAAGGAACGGAAAGAGCAAAAAAGGCAAATGTAAAATTTGTAATGTAAACAGCAAAATGTTCAAACTTTCAAATTTCAAAAAGTTCAAATTTTTAATCGAATTTCTTTCATTTCAAAAATGTTGCGCATAGCGTGCGTGTTCTTCACAGTATCATATGGATCATCCAATATACTAACAGCATTGTGATCCAGTAACTCAGGATCTAGTTCCTTCAGGTCCTGAATAATCTGACTTGGCTCTACCTATGGGGGGAAGAAATGCATAAATTTCACTCATTTTGATCTGAATTTTTTATAATATCGCGTACACGAGCAACGATCTGTCGAAAGACCCGGCTTTACGGAAACTTAGCTACCTTGGGGTCATATGTCTTTCTTAGACTCTCCTGACTGTCCCCTCTGTTCCTTAAATCATCTTATGAACTCTGTTCACCTTTTTTCTTATCCTGCCTTGGAAGCCAGCACAGACGTCATTGGAGGAACATATTGGGATGCGCGCAAAAAAATGGCCTAATGGTCAATTCTTGACATAAGCTAACAACAACACAACATATTAAATAATATAAATTTTATATCTTCCTTACCTTGGGGTCATATATCTTCAACTTGGCGCCCTCATACAGTAGCGTCCTACACACATGGATTGCCGGTGATTCGCGCGTATCCCCCGTATTCTTCTTGAAAGCAAAGCCCAGGATAGCGATGTGTTTGTCCGACACTGTATTGAACAGAGACGAAATGATCTTTTCCGAGAAGCGAGTTTTCTGATACTCATTCAGATCAATTACCTGGGGGGGGGGGGGAAATGAAAAGGATAAAATAGTAAACATTGAGACAATATCTAGTTGATCGTTTCGCTTTACCCCAACAATATTTCAATATTACTGATGCCACCCTATATCAAACCTCTCAATTTAATATTAATATTTAAAAAATAATGATAAAAAAAACCTCTTAATAGCCAGCCTCTATCAAACCTCGTAATAACCAGCCTAGTTAGCTAGGGTAGCGCGTCTGCCTTGTAAGCGCTAGGTCGCGGGTTCCATTCCCGCCCTGGGCGAGCTTTATTCTAAACATAAGGTTTGTTCTCGGAACGGCTGGCTTTCTCCTGTCTTCTCTTCGATTTCGGGACGTTATGACCTCAGTAGTTATAGTTACAGTTAGGAGATTCGACAATGCACTCTTCCAGACGGAGACCTAACCATTATACTACCAACTCATGCCAATATTGTTACCTACGTACTGGTATACTAATCTGTTAGGTACCTATTGTATACTATTTTCGACATCGGAAAAATTGCAAATTCAACCCACAGACACACTTCATCAAGAAAGGACGGTGGTGGCTTGTATAAGTTGTATACTAAAAATAATATAACTTGTCCTGGCGCACTATTGTGCACTCAGATTCGGAGTTCTTAGGTGGCCACCAATATGACGGTCCCGGGTTTTTCGACATCGGAAAAATTGCAAATTCAACCCACAGACACACTTCATCAAGAAAGGACGGTGGTGGCTTGTATAAGTTGTATACTAAAACTAATATAACTTGTCCTGGCGCACTATTGTGCACTCACATTCGGAGTTCTTAGGTGGCCACCAATATGATGGTCCCGGGTTCGTGTTCATAAATTACTCAAGGAACTGTGCAAACATAAGCTGCTCAGCTATGAAAGAGGAAAACATTGTGAGTGGTTTCAGATACAATTTAATTCTTCAGCCCAAGAAATAAGCAGTCACATAGCAAAGTTATTTCTAGATAATAATACTGCTTATGTACTACTCAAAAAAAAAGCTGAAGAGTCCCTGTGCCCAGCAATACTGTTATTATTGTGGTCAAATTCTTAAGGGCCAGTTCGATTTTTTTTTACATTCTGAAAAAAAGTTGAAACTTGTCAAAAATGGCAAATTTTTGCCAAATCTGTTCGAGAAGAGAATTTGAGCTGATTTGAAAATCTCATTTTGGTGAAAAATCATTATTGCACACGAATTTGTGAAATGTATAATATAACACTTGCACATGAACGACCTCTCACTTTGCAAATTGTCATGAATAAAACCTTCTTCTTCTTAGCCTTTTCCTATTTAAATAGGGTCCCGGTCATGACCAAAATATTACTGCTACATATGTATGTTCTTCTCCTCATACTGAAAAGTAAAATGTCATAATGTTGATAAAATGCTATACCTCAGCTGGGATTGAACCCACACCCTCCTGATTATCACAGAAGCATTTGACCATTAAACCATCAAGGTTGACAGGTGACTGACCTCCCACTAATTTTGTTATCACCCCCGGCCCTACCTATGAGATGCCCAAAACTGCACCTTAGTCCAGCCACTCACTATCAGATATAACTGACACCTGATGAGCACACACACTATCAGGTAGACCTGATCAGGTATACCCATCATCAGGTCCATCTGATAATGAGTGGCTTGCCAAAGATAGTTGAAAACTAAAAACTGATCAGGTGTACCTGATAGAACCATCACACACTTATCAGGTCTGTTAGGTCTGCCTGATAATGAGTGGCTGGCCTTAGGAATAATCATAGATCAAGACAAATATGAAATGCACCCATATTTGAAATAACTAGAATGAAGAAAAGAAATCCAATAGTAATATAGTCTTCTAAATTGATTTCAGATGATGGGTACAGATTGACCAATCAAGGCTATGACTACCTAGCTTTGAAGACATTGAGCTCCAGGAAAGTGATTGCATCCTTTGGAAATCAAATTGGAGTTGGAAAAGAATCCAACATCTATGTAGTTGAAGATTGTGATGGTAACCCATTAGTGCTGAAACTTCATAGGTACCTAAATATAAATACTTACTAAACTACTCTTTTGGGATACTTACCTAACAAGTTGGATTAAAAAAAAAAAAAATAAATAAATAAAATAAAATAAATAAGCTTCCAAAACAAAGCAGTTGACAAACATCTAGTTACTTTCATCTTTTGTAGTTGTAGCTTAGGGGGTTCTCATTTTAATTGTTTTTTTTTACCGTGGTCTAGATGACCTGTGAGGTTCTATGTGACATTGTGGACTCCTAAACTCCCATCAACTGGTAGAAATGATTGTGATCATCATATAAAGGAAAGGGTTTGATTCAAGGGCGAGGAAAGGGTTTGATTCAAGGGCGAGGAAAGGGTTTGATTCAAGGGCGAGGAAAGGGTTTGATTCCAGGGCAAGGAAAGGGTTTGATTCCAGGGCAAGGAAAGGGTTTGATTCAAGGGCTAGGGCAGTGTTCAGGTCCCTCAGGAGTTTCAGATTCGATCCCCAGCTACTTGTTGTTCCAACTTCCCCAGGCACGACAGATGGCATTCTGAGGCCTCCGCAGCTTCTTCCCTACAGTGTGCACGTTAAATCCAATGTCCAACAAAGCGTCGTGGTTCAGAATCTTTCGGCCGTCGAAAATGTACGCGGGCTTCATCATACCTTCGTAGATACGCTTGTAGTCCAGCGTCTGAAAGAGAAATTATTTATTTTATTCAAGAGGTTTTTTAAAGAGGTTTGACAGACGGAACTGTAACTGCTAAGGTCTTATCGTCCCGCCAAAAAAATATATCGATATATATCGATATATCGACGAAAAATATATCGATATATATCGGTTTTCGATATATCGCAACATCCCTATATTTTATTCAAGAGGTTTTTTAAAGAGGTTTGACAGACGGAACTGTAACTGCTAAGGTCTTATCGTCCCGAAATCGAAGAGAGAAGGGAGACAAGACAGGAGAAAGCCAGCCGTTCCGAGAACGAACATTATCCGGTCAGGATAAATCAAGAGGTTTGATAGAGGGAACTGTAACAACAAAGCCAGAGGTCTTAAGGTAGAAGCACACTGCTATCACGTCACGTGAGCTCATGGGGAGTCAGAGAGATGTAGTTGAAAGTTTTCCCTTAATATTGTAGGTAATTTCGTTCCTGATAACAACACTGCCTCACGTGACGTATAGTAGTGTGTTTCTTTTTTTAATAATATCAAGTAAATACAAATACAAGAGGATCCTTCCTACTCCCAACAATGCTTTCTACCTTTATAGTTCCGAAATCGAAGAGAAGGAAGACAGGATAGGAAAAAACAGCCGTTCCAAGAACGAACTCTGGTTTAAGATTAGGAAGTACGTTGGGACTTACCACAAATTCATCCCACTCAGTACACACAACTATAGCGTGCGTGTTCTTCACAGTATCATATGGATCATCCAATATACTAACAGCATTGTGATCCAGTAACTCAGGATCTAGTTCCTTCAGGTCCTGAATAATCTGACTTGGCTCTACCTATGGGGGGAAGAAATGCATAAATTTCACTCATTTTGATCTGAATTTTTTATAATATCGCGTACACGAGCAACGATCTGTCGAAAGACCCGGCTTTACGGAAACTTAGCTACCTTGGGGTCATATGTCTTTCTTAGACTCTCCTGACTGTCCTCTCTGTTCCTTAAATCATCTTATGAACTCTGTTCACCTTTTTTCTTATCCTGCCTTGGAAGCCAGCACAGACATTGGAGGAACATATTGGGATGCGCGCAAAAAAATGGCCTAATGGTCAATTCTTGACATTAGCTAACAGCAACACAATATATTAAATATAAATTTTATATCTTTCTTACCTTGGGGTCATATATCTTCAACTTGGCGCCCTCATACAGTAGCGTCCTACACACATGGATTGCCGGTGATTCGCGCGTATCCCCCGTATTCTTCTTGAAAGCAAAGCCCAGGATAGCGATGTGTTTGTCCGACACTGTATTGAACAGAGACCTGGGGGGGGGGGGGGATGAAAAGGATAAAATAGTAAACATTGAGACAGTTTCTAGTTGATCGTTTCGCTTTACCCCATCGTTTACCCCAACAATATTTCAATATTACTGATGCCACCCTATATCAAACCTCTCAATTTAATATTAATATTTAAAAAAATAATAATTAAAAAAAACCTCTTAATAGCCAGCCTCTATCAAACTTCGTAATAACCAGCCTAGTTAGCTAGGGTAGCGCGTCTGCCTTGTAAGCGCTAGGTCGCGGGTTCCATTCCCGCCCGGGGCGAGCTTTATCCTAAACATAAGGTTTGTTCTCGGAACGGCTGGCTTTCTCCTGTCCTCTCTTCGATTTCGGGACGATAAGACCTCAGTAGTTGTAGTTACAGTTAGGAGATTCGACAATGCACTCTTCCAGACGGACACCTAACCATTATACTACCAACTCATATAGCTATTTATTTAACATACCTGTTGCCAATAGCTGGCCACTTCTGGCAAGTTGAGACATTCACAGATGTAAACAAGATTCAAGATGTCCTTCTGAAAGCAGCTCCCACCAAATCCTGTAAATAATAGTCGAATAATTTATAACTTAGAATTAAAAAAAGTTATAGGTACATAGGTACAACGAATGGTCGAAAAAATTATCACCTGTAAATAAATTTTAACCCTGCAAAAAAATGGTTCATTTAATAGTTAGGTATACCACTTTATTCTTGTTATAACAATAACATGGACGAATAATTTTTAACGGAAACGTTAAAATGTCTCCCGGCAGCCGTTCCGAGTCGTGCATTTTGTGTACATGTAATTAGAATTAAAAAAAGTTATAGGTACATAGGTACAACGAATGGTCGAAAAAATTATCACCTGTAAATAAATTTTAACCCTGCAAAAAATGGTTCATTTAATAGTTAGGTATACCACTTTATTCTTGTTATAAATACATAAATGAATAACGAAAAACTTATAACATGGACGAATAATTTTTACCGGAAATGTTAAAATGTCTCCCCCTTCCTCTGCCTCCACTTAGAGTTAATATAACTAATCAATATTGAAGTCACTTTGTGGTTCCTCTGTATTTCTGACTAGCTCCAAAATTCAAAATTGATAAGTCATACTAACTTAGCCTCAGGAAGGTAAGTTGTTTGATCCACTCACCTACAGAGGCTTGCAAGAACTTGGCCCCGATCCTCGAGTCCAGACCCACCGCTTTGGCCACCTCTGACACATCAGCTCCCGTGGCCTCACACACCGCAGACAAAGAATTAATACTCGATATCCTCTGAGCGAGGAACGCGTTGGCTGCTAGTTTGGATAGCTCTGACGACCACGTGTTAGTCGTGAGGATGTGCTTGCGTGGGATCCAATGTTCGTAGACCCAGGACAGAGATTCAATAGCTGCATAACCCTCTGGAGTTTCCTCTCCACCGATTAGAATACGGTCTGCGTTGAACAGATCGGTCATAGCGGTGCCTTCAGACAGAAATTCCGGGTTTGAGAGGATCTGAATACAGGAAAGCTTGTTTTACTGTGTTGTTTGATTCGATTTTGTGGATAATAAATATGAAAGTATTTACTGGGAAAAAGGGTTCATTTTGCATAATAAATATCTGGAATTAGAGTATTTACTTTGAGAAAAAAGGTCCATTACACAACTTTAAATATGTACATTACCTTGTGCCTACCTGTTTATTGATACTGATAGTTGACCAATCATTGCAGAATCATGTTAAAAGTGTCAACCAACTTCAACCAAGAATAGAAATGAGAGAGGAAGAGAAGCTCAGAAATATCAAAATGGACATGTGAAAAGACAGTTTACCTACATCAGTTGTGTAACTACTTACTACTTCATCATCATACACAAAAAGGCCAATCTGAGGCTCTCTCCACCGATTAGAATACGGTCTGCGTTGAACAGATCGGTCATAGCGGTGCCTTCAGACAGAAATTCCGGGTTTGAGAGGATCTGAGGATTTGAATACAGGAAAGCTTGTTTTACTGTGTTGTTTGATTCGATTTTGTGGATAATAAATATGAAAGTATTTACTGGGAAAAAGGGTTCATTTTGCATAATAAATATATGGAATTAGAGTATTTACTTTGAGAAAAAAAAGTCCATTACACAACTTTAAATATGTACATTACCTTGTGCCTACCTGTTTATTGATACTGATAGTTGACCAATCATTGCAGAATCATGTTAAAAGTGTCAATCAACTTCAACCAAGAATAGAAATGAGAGAGGAATAGAAGTTCAGAAATATCAAGATGGACATGTGAAAAGACAATTTACCTACATCAGTTGTGTAACTACTTACTACTTTATCATCATACACAAAAAGGCCAATCTGAGGCTTAGTAGGTGTAGGGGCTAGACAGCCCTAAAGGATGGGTTAGTACTTCATCATACAATCATGGAAATAAAGTAACTTTCTCACCTGAAACTGTACATTGGTTTTGTGATTAGCTTTTAAAACATTCATTATGCTTTCTGCAGCCCTCACAGGTACTGTGCTCTTCTCTACTACTATTTTGTTATCGGTGGCAATTTCAGCAATCATGCGAGCTGCCGCTTCAACATACTTCAAGTCTGCTGCCCGACCCTAAAAACAAAGGAAGGAAAATGAGCTTGTAAATAAATTTTGTCAACACAGGGTTTGAACTATCATTTCTAAACCTCCAACGGTAAAGTCCCAAGACACATTTTGATCTACATAATTTATCGGGCAACCCTGTAAAATTTTGAGTGCCTTTGGAAAAAATCTAGTCCTATGAAATTGGGACTGTTTTTAAGCCTTTTTAAAAATTGGGGTTTAGTACTTCTCTTTTATTATAAATATTATTTTCCTTTTACATTCAAAACAAGCAGTTGATTGACTTTTATTGATACCTAATGACCTTAATGTAAGGGGCATACTCTGTATTATACTTCCTCAATCTTTACACCTCTACCTATTTACTTCATCATACAATCATGGAAATAAAGTAACTTTCTCACCTGAAACTGTACATTGGTTTTGTGATTAGCTTTTAAAACATTCATTATACTTTCTGCAGCCCTCACAGGTACTGTGCTCTTTTCTACTACTATTTTGTTATCGGTGGCAATTTCAGCAATCATGCGAGCTGCTGCTTCAACATACTTCAAGTCTGCTGCCCGACCCTAAAAACAAAGGAATGAAAATGAGCTTGTAAATAAATTTTGTCAACACAGGGTTTGAACTATCATTTCTATAAACCTCCAAAGGTCAAGTCCCAAGACACATTTTGATCTAAGTAAATAATTTATTGTAAAACCCTGCAAAATTTTGAGCACCTTTGGAAAAAATCTTATTTTCCTTTTACATTCAAAACAAGCAGTTGATTGACTTTTATTGGTACCTAATAACCTTAATGTAAGGGGCATACTCTGTATTATACTTCCTCAATCTTTACACCTCTACCTATTTCATCTCCAATATTTACCTTGCCATTTCCAAAGGTTTTCGTGGGAGTATTGACTGATATAAATATGAGTTGAGCTTTTTGAATTGCAGACTTGATATCTGTTGAGAAGAACAAGTTGACATCTCTTGTTTTCTTTACAACTTCATCCAGGCCAGGCTGTAAAAAGACAATGTGAACAATTGAACATTAAACATACAGGTGTAATAAAATAATTTGTTTTTCTTTTCTTTCAATTTTTGTTTTTCTTTTGTGGTAATCACTAACCTATGTCCATTTTCCGTTGACATCTCTTGTTTTCTTTACAACTTCATCCAGGCCAGGCTGTAAAAAGACAATGTGAACAATTGAACATTAAACATACAGGTGTGAGAAAATAATTTGTTTTTCTTTTCTTTCAATTTTTGTTTTTCTTTTGTGGTAATCACTAACCTATGTCCATTTTCTAATATGATTTATTTGTAATGCCATCTCTTACTTAATAACAGTTATTGAATTATTGTTCCCAAAAGGGAATCAAACCCAGACCTTCTGCAAGCTAGGTCAATGTGATAACCACAAGGCCAGAAATATAGCATAGACGTTCCCAAAAGGGAATCAAACCCAGACCTTCTGCAAGCTAGGTCAATGTGATAACCACAAGGCCAGAAATATAGCATAGACTATCTCATATCTCACCTCATAAATGGGCAGTTTGTTTGAATTCCATTGCCTGATTCTTTCTTCACTTTTGTCCACTACTGTGACTTGAATATTGGGGCATTTCAGAGCAATTACACTACAAGTGGGACCACCAACATACCCTGCACCGCATAAATAGGCAGTTTGTTTGAATTCCATTGCCTGATTCTTTCTTCACTTTTGTCCACTACTGTGACTTGAATATTGGGGCATTTCAGGGCAATTACACTACAAGTGGGACCACCAACATACCCTGCACCAATGCAACAGATATGGCTGATTGTTTGCACCATGACTCTCTCATGAGAAGATCTAAACAAAACAGATTAAATTTCTTATAAATACTTATAAAGATTCATATAAAATTATAGTTTTTTCCTGACATAGCTAAATCTATAGCCTCAAGTTACTTTTAGGAACAGGCTATTAGGCTGTAACATTTTGCAGAAAGAGGGTTAAAGCAACATAACTCTCTGTTGAATATTCTGACAAACATACTTTGTCCTGTTAAAGATGAAAGATTGCAAAATGGTTAGGAAGTAGTTTTTTCTTAAGGTGAAAACTCTTTTTTGTGTTTAACCTAACCCTATAATAACACTAGTCACTGCTTATTTGTGACAGTTCTCTTGGTAGCAATTTTCCATTGATGCAACTTCTAAACAAGTACCCATGAGTATCTTCTTCATAACTTCATCTTCTTATTTATCTTCACCTTTTCCAATGTTTAGATGGGGGTGGCATTTTTTGTCAGCCCTAGGGTGATCACTTTTGGGCTGACATTTGGGTTTGGCTACAAAATTTTACGAGTGGATGCTATTCACACTCAACCTTTGCTACTTACTAAGTCTTTAGCAAGGGAAATTTCAGGCTGGTATGCTCCCTGTTTAAAGTCCCCCAGACAGACTATTCTGGTCTACTCTCTGTTTAAGGTCCACCAGCCTTTTTCATAACTTCATATCTAGCAAATATTTTGGTTAACAGAACACGATAGATTTAGAAGATCTATAGAAAACACTTGAATTGTATAGGAATAGGTAGCTATTGAGAACAGGGCTCTGTCTGTAGATAGCATTTGCTGTGATTTTATTTTTTTTACCTTTATATTTGTGAACAGATTACTAACGGGTTTCCTGGCTGAACTGGTCTGATTGAACTCCAAACTTCACGTCTCTCCCCACTTTATTAGACCGAAAGAACACCAAAAAGTTTAAATTAAAAAAAACTCTTCAAAAGTGTTTGACTGTTTGTGTTTCTAAACTTTCGTAAAAGTTGATCCTTGATCTTCGATTTTCATTTTGATTTGTTTACAAAAATCCACGAAATCGTAGATGTCGTACAAATCAGTACAACTCGTGAGCTCTTTGAAAATTTCCCCTCTCATAACGGTTTCCCCTACTTTTAATCAACAGTGTTGCCATATCGAGTATGTATTTTTTTACCATTTTTTCCGGGTAAGTGACATGAAAATGGGTACCTAATCAAGACGTTACCCTATTTTCAGGTTATAGCTTTATTAGGTACATAGGTACATTCTATTACAAATCAGTACAACTCGTGAGCTCTTTGAAAATTTCCCCTCTCATAACGGTTTCCCCTACTTTTAATCAACAGTGTTGCCATATCGGGTATGTAGGTATTATTTTTTTTTTTTACCATTTTTTCCGGGTAAGTGACATGAAAATGGGTACCTAATCAAGATGTTACCCTACCATGGATGTTACCCTATTTTCAGGTTATAGCTTTATTCCAGTTGAAATCATCTGTCTCTAAAATCATTGTTTACGTTTTTATTTCGTTGTGAAATTTTGGAGGGTGCATAGTAAATTTTTTCAAATCGCATTTTTTCCAGTTATTTTTTCTGTGGAAAGAGATAGGTGCCTGAGTGTCATTCAAATTTGAAGAATAGAGGGTGGTAAGTCTTTTCTGCTTATTCTTTTTAATTTAAATCTGTTACAAGCATATTTTTTTTAAGAAATGTAAAAAATGTGATGGTGTCGTACCATGAATACATTTTACCTGACGTACCTTGAATCGCTCCAAGGTACGTTAGGTTGATAGTGATCATCTCTTTCAGTGTTAAATTTAAATGGAAAATGACAGTCTAGGTCTTCAAAACCGGGTTTAATTTATAGATCTTCCTTTCTGCTACTGTGGAGGTAAAAAAGAATTCAAATTCTATCGAGTTTTGGGAGGCGTTTTTGGCCCTTTTTTTCCTTTTCGTTTGGATTTTTTTTTTTTTTTTTTTTATGGTCTCGCGTACATTGCAAAAAAAAATTCGTTCTCGCGGGCCCTCTTACGCTATAAAGAAATAGCCATCTCTACTTCTTGTATGTAGGTACCTACAAGATACAATAGACGCTATAAAAAGGAAATAAAAAAAGAATTAATTAATATTTTTAGTAGGCTACTTACCCTGCGAAATGGATATCGGATATTTTTTTTCTGCAGCTGCTACTCTACTATCTACTCACACTAATCACACTTGTACATCAAAACACTGGCAGTTGTTTCACTAGTACACGTAAACTCGTCACTGGTCTAAAATCTCTTTTGTGATTTGAAGGACTTGATGATATCATCCAGTTGAGTTAACCAATGTATGAGCACTCACGAGGCTGAGTGCACCTAGAACTCCAAGCAGAGCCAAAATAAACCTCGGCCCCGCCGGGAATCGAAACTGGACCTCCCGTGTGCAAGCCTAGTGTGATACCCACTTAGCCACAGAGGCTACTGGGTAAAGGTTAGGTTTTTACTTTCCACCATTATTCCATTAAACTGGATCACAATATGATCTTACTTGAGGACGCAACTCTTTATCATGGACACTCGTTGCGGTATTAAAAGCCCAGAAGAGGTTAGGTAGTAGAACAGCCTCGGTAGACAATACAAGTACCTACCCCTAACGAGTGCCCATGATAAAGTCAAGTCTAATAGATCAGTTGCGCTAATTTGGGTGATGTTTCAAAGTCATAGAGCAAGAAAAATGAGGACCAACGGAATTTTTCTTTTCTTCTACGACTTCTAGATACCAAGATAAATCGATTTAAAAAATACCGGTAAATCGTAAAGTTTGACGTCACGGCATACGCTCTTGTAGGCAATGACGTCATAATTCATTACTCCCGCTTCGTTTGTTTGTGCGCAAACGTTTCTGTTACAGTAAGTCTCCATATTGCTAGGGAGTTACATTCGAAGATGACATGAGTAGCTGTCTCCTTTCGTGGATATCACAACATTACTAAGTGCCTCCTTTGCAATCAATTTCCACATTTCAATAATCTTTTTACACTGGTAATGTCGCCACTGGTCGGTACTCGATTAAAGTAGCTACTTAATTGTCCTCACGAGGCTGAGTGCACCCCGAACTCCAAGCAGAGCCAAAATAAACCTTGGCCCCGTTTACTCATTACTCATTATTTTTTCTTTGTACCTTTTATCCAAGTTTTCATATTTTTTTTTTTTTTTTTCACCTGATAATGAGTCTGGCCTTAATAATTTACCATATTGGTTTTACTTATTATTTTTTCTTTGTACCTTTTATCCAAGTTTTTATTTTTTTTTTTTTTTCAAGGCTTTAATGTCAAGATTCTTACCTAGTGAGCTCTTCCACTCAACTTCCATCCAACTTCCATAGTCTCAGTGGAACTTACCTGTCAAAGTTGCGTCTAGGAGGCTGAGAGTCTCTGTCACGGGGAGGTCGGTTATTGTCACGGGTGAACGGCCGTTTGGATCGGTCGTCATTGTTTCTGAAGCCACTGGAATCAAAGAACAGGAAATCAATTAAAATCAAAGCGTACGGAAACTGATCAATGGGGTTGGAATTGGAGACTTTTCCTCTCCTTATAACTTATTTTTTCTTTTTAATTTCGACTTATTGTTTTTTATTTTTTCGTATTCTTTCAGTATCTTAGAGTTTGAAAAAAGAGAAGATTTTTTTTTTTTTTTTATGGTTATATAAAGGAAAGTCGTGTGTTGTTCACACCAAAGTTCCGAAAACAAACTTAACCTGTTTAGGAACGAAGTTCGCCCCCGGGGCAGGGAATCGAACCCGTGACTAATTACATTGCTAGTCAACTGTTGAGATCGCTTGGTCCACTCCAAGAAGAAACCTAATTTAGAATTAAAGTTATAGGTACTACGAAAAGTACCTACCTACTCAGTCAGCCTCTCTGAAGTTTTACCGAGTGCCCCCAGAGGAGACTTATGGCTATTAAAAAAAAAAGTTCGTCCAAGGCGGACATCGAACCCGTAACTAATTACATTGCTAGTCAACTGTTGAGATTGCTTGATCCACTCCGAGAAGAAACCTAATTTAGAATTAAAGTTATAGGTACTACGAAAAGTACCTACCTACTCAGTCAGCCTCTCTGAAGTTTTACCGAGTGCCGTAAACTAGTCACTGGTCTAAAATCTCTTTTGTGATTTGAAGGACTTGATGATATCATCCAGTTGAGTTAACCAATGTATGAGCCATGTGAGCATAGATACCATAGTTATACAGGATACAGGGTGTTCAACTTAATAAATTCGTAAAATCAGTTTCCATCTCAATATATGAGAAGTGAGAAGTTACGGGTTCAATATAGGTATACCTACTCTTCTTTATAACTATGTTCCGATTTTTTAAGAGGGACCTAACTTTTCAGTTCTATTCACTTGCCTTTTCTAACGGTCAACCGGGTCAACGATTTATAAAAATAAAATTCATTGCCACAGAAGAGTATCGAACCAGTAATCCCTTAACGGCCAGTCAGATATAGTGGTAAAGTATTTTGTCCACCTAATAAAAAGTTTACCCTCTCTTTACCTAGGTATACTCAATCGGTCAGTTTGAGGTTGATCACCCTGTATTTTATACCTATATGTCTATTACCTGCATACCTCTCAAGGATGGTATTTACAACACGGTATAAATACTTATAGGTACCTATACCTAATATACGTATTCACAAAGGTAATATCTACATAAATAAAGCTAACATGTCTGCAAAATTTGAGCGACCTGTGGCTAAAGGTAAAGTCGTAAGAAGCGCTAGTTCCTTTTGAGCTTTTTCCCTGTAGGTATAGCCCTAAATAGCGGAACTTTGGTCCGGAATAACGGCCGAGCCGTACCTTCTGGAAACAGGGCCTAAGGATACTTTTGATCTGCATAATTTATTGAATCTCTGTGCCAAATTCGAGCGACTTTGGCTGAAATTTAAAGGCCTGAAATTTGCGAACTTTTTTTGAGCCTTTTCGAAGTTTTGGAGGTAAATAGCGGCTGAACCGTATAATTCTCGAAGTGCGACCAGCGGAAACTTTTGATCATTAACTAATTAGGTATGTACCTACCTTATGTATTAATTTTCTGAAGGAACCGTAATAGGGAACCTAGGTAGAAAATAAGGGTAATTTTTCCTCCTACATCTATGGGTACTATCGGCAACGTCGCATCTTTTGTGACGAGGGATCGTGTGCAAAGGGCTTGTGCGTAGGAACCGTGAAAACAGCTGTTAGCTGCCCAATGGTGATAAGAGGAACATCAGCTGTTCGAAATATTCCTCCATTTTCTGCTGCGTAAAAACCAAAAACTACTGACAAAAGATAAAAAAAAGTTCAAAGTTGAACTAGGTAAATTCGGTGTTTGTGAAGTGTTAATCCATCATTCATCATTTTGATATTGTTGCCCATTGCCCTTTTTGAGTTCGTTACTACGAAAGGTCCCTTTGGTTCAGCTGGTAAAAGTTTGTGCAATAGTGCCTGTTTGATTGACATCTGGACTGATTTACTCTTTCACAATGGAGTCTATTTCAGCTCAAAAGCTGGAAAACGTAGATCTTCGTTTTAAAATCAAAATCAATGATGATACCTACAGTGAAGAGCCGTTTAAAATTGTCGATCGTGGAGATATAACTTACCATGAGTTCCTTGGTATTCTGGTAAGTTTGAAATCTCTGGTACAGACACATAGGTAGTCTACTTAGGTACTCAATATGTATGTTATGTCTTGGATAAACAGGGAAACATTTAATTTAAGTTCATTGATCTTTGATCTCCTTGAAATAAAGCAAGGGGGTTAGATGGTAAACTCTAGAGATGTGTAACTAGGTAGCTACTCATCCCTCTACAGTCGACTACTCAGTCAATGAATTGATCCTTAAACATGTAATTAACTCACTCTTAAACTCCTTACAGCTTATAGTACAGAATAGAATATACCAGTAAAACAATGGGTTTCTTTTGTTCACTGAAACTTGTAAGAAGATAGAGAGATGGAGAAAACTTTTGTATCAGGGATGATACTTGCTTTTATATCACACCTATATTTTCTTTTATTTTTTCCAGGAAAGTGTGTATGGTTTGCAGCATGGTTCTGTCACAGGACTCACCTACATGGATCAGGATTATGATGAGGTGGTTGTAGGTAGTAATGAAGAATTCAAGCAACTCCTCAAGGTAAAGTTCATATCCTAGTTGAATACCTTGTTATACAGGTGTCTGGCCAACAGACAGTAATATTCCTGAAAATTTATGCTGGTTAATTATTACCTACTTACTTGATTTATAAATGGGATCAGTAGATTACTTTAATCCACAGGACAAAACAGCCTATTTTGGGCTCCTAAGGGTGGATAGTTGACAATGAACAATCATCCCACTTAAATGATAAGAATCAGGTTTTTTATTCTGATTCTGGTACTAAGGATTTTTTTTTCTTTTTTCAATGGGTTAGTATTACTGACAACAAAATAGTGCTATAAATTTATCATCATGTAAAAGGGAGAATACTCCCTTCTGTTGTCTCATAAGAAAGAGAATAATCCCTTCTATTACCTGTTTACTACCTGTCATGTACACTGTATTCATTTTTCTTTTGTTTTCATTTGCCCATTGCAGAGTGCTCACAAGTGGCGTGAAGACAATGAGTACTGTTTGTTGAATGTGACCACCATGAATGATTCAAGTGATGATTTTGAAAACATTGAGCCTGTATACTCAGCACCAGCATCTGCATCAGACATTGCAGACTCGGGTTCAGTTCAACTTGAAGTTCTCAACAAAGTAAATGACATGAATAAGAAACTGACACCCTTGTTGAGTGCTCAGTCAGAGCCTCCTGTTTGGTTCAAAGAATATATGGCCCAGGTATTATTTATTATTTTTAATTTATTTATATTGCCTACTATACATCTATACAAGTGGAGGTTCATTTGTTAATTGATTCATAAAAGAAAAATTGAGTCTTTCACTAATCATGTAAGGTGTGGTTTACAATCAAATTTCTTGGTGGATACCTATAATGACCCCAAATCTTAGGTCTTGCTTGTCCAACATTAATCCACAGGACAAAACAGCCTAGTTTGGGCTTCTAAGGGTGGATAGTTGACAATGAACAATCATCCCACTTAAATGATAAGAATCAGGTTTTTTATTCTGGTTCTGGTACTAAGGATTTTTTTTCTTTTTTCAATGGGTTAGTATTACTGACAAGAAAATAGTGCTATAAATTTATCATCATGTAAAAGGGAGAATACTCGCTTCTGTTGTCTCATAAAAAGGAGATTAATCCCTTCTATCACCTGTTTACTACCTGTCATGTACACTGTATTCATTTTTCTTTTGTTTTCATTTACCCATTGCAGAGTGCTCACAAGTGGCGTGAAGACAATGAGTACTGTTTGTTGAATGTGACCACCATGAATGATTCGAGTGATGATTTTGAAAACATTGAGCCTGTATACTCAGCAACAGCATCTGCATCAGACATTGCAGACTCGGGTTCAGTTCAACTTAAAGTTCTCAACAAAGTAAATGACATGAATAAGAAACTGACACCCTTGTTGAGTGCTCAGTCAGAGCCTCCTGTTTGGTTCAAAGAATATATGGCCCAGGTATTATTTATTATTTTTAATTTATTTATATTGCCTACTATACATCTATACAAGTGGAGGTTCATTTGTTAATTGATTCATAAAAGAAAAATTGAGTCTTTCACACTTTCACTAATCATGTAAGGTGTGGTTTACAATCAAATTTCTTGGTGGATACCTATAATGACCCCAAATCTTAGGTCTTGCTTGTCCAATGTGAAAATATTCTTTTTTTTTCAGTTCAAAGGGGAAATTTTGCAAGAGGTTCAAGGGATGATGCAGAAGCAACACGGATATGAAAAACCAACCCGGTCAAAGCCAAAATATCAACCTAGCCCTATCAAGTGAGTCATCCTTTCTCTCCCTGTTCTTATTACTACAATGTGATCTCCCTTAGACAGGAGTAAATAACACCTCTAAACAACTGACACTTTTTAGTTAAGACCATTATTCAGATAGTTTTACACTTTCATGTCCCTGGCCATTTTCTCCATCTTTTTCAGTTTTTGCTACACAAAAAATAGTCATATGAAACAATATCGATAGCACCTCCTTGAACCACCGAACAAAGTTTCCCCAAGTTGAAGGAGTAAAACTTGGGAAGACCTAAATCACATGTCCCTGGCTCAGTTTCCATCATAGAACAACTTTTTATTATTATTATTATTTTTTTTTTTTAAGAAAAACAACAGTGGAAAGTGTCTGTACAAGGAACAAGTAAACTGCATCGTATGGACTCTAAGGAAATTCAGGACAGTGATAAGACCTGTATTACAGGTATGTTAAAGGATCTCTTAGGTTGTGGTTATGTACCGGGTGAGACAGGAGTGGTAACTTAAAAACAACCGGGTACATAACCACAACCCTAAGACTACATAACTTTCTGCAAGAAGAAAACTTGGTAGTCCCTTTCTACCAACAGTTCTTTTCCATATTAGAGGCAGCCCTAAGATCATATCAGCCTTTGAGGATGAGCTATATATAATTTTATTTTAGATGAAGTATGTACTAGTATTATAATTATAAATGAGGCATTTCAATGTACTATTTTTTATTATTTTACAGTCAAACCAGGAGCAACTTTCGAGTTTGTCTGGACGGTAATTAACTGCGGACAACTTCCATGGACAGAAGAAACCCATCTGAACCTAATATCCTGCTCTCCTGGGTTTGAACCCATCAAAACCAATGTCCAATGTCCTCTTCTAGAGCCAGGTGATATTGGTCAAATTAGCATGGAGTTTGTGGCACCCAAAATGAGTGGGACTTATTCGTCCATTTGGAACTTCACCCATGGAGGCTATCAGTTTGGACATTGTTTGACCTGTATGATTGTGGTGGACTCAGCAGGGTTACCAGAATCAGGACGAGCTCTAGGAAGTGTAAAAGAGAGCCCAAGAAGTGTTAAGGTAAGGAGCAGGCTGGAAAAGTTACCATGAGTAATATGCTATTGATATTATGTTACACATATTACTCGTAGTCATCAGTGTCATCACTTTTCTATAGTTGAACAGAAATGTCAAGAGAAGATGAACACTAAGGCCTTAACAATAGAAACATATGGACTTCTTTACTAGTTTTGAAGGAGGAAGAAAATACACATACTTTACCATTGTAATTCAGACATATATTTCAGATCATTTATTCCTTTATTTCTGCCTCCCATTTGAAACTTCTAACTAATTGTGATCTGTTTTCTTGCAGGCCAAATCTCAAGAGGACATTAGCTCTGAGGATGACGAAACTTCATGTGATGACCACTCGGAGGACTTTTTTGTTATCCCAGCCTGTCTTGCAGACAAACCAGTGACACCAAGGAGTACATTCTCTGAGGGTAGCATTGAAATTATCAACCCTACTCCATCCCGATCCAGATCTCCCAGCAGAATCCAAGAGTTCTCACAGAATGGGCCAGGAGTATACAGAACTGAGGATGGGTCGATTGTTGTAGAGGGAACTACTCTGGAGAAAAACTCGGTCATTATTGTAGATGAACAAGGAAAATGCAATATTTCCGAGAAGAAAGGAACCACGGCCTCCTCTTCATTCACACCACAAGTCTCTCAGTGTAAGATGGGTCGATTGTTGTAGAGGGAACTACTCTGGAGAAAAACTCGGTCATAATTGTAGATGAACAAGGAAAATGCAATATTTCCGAGAAGAAAGGAACCACGGCCTCCTCTTCATTCACACCACAAGTCTCTCAGTGTAGCACATCCTCCATACCTCCTCCCTTATCATTCTCTGACCTGCTATCTCAGACGGATAACTGGGCGTCCATCGCTCAGCGAGCTGGGAATTCTGCAACATCTTTGGCAGAACAAGCTGCTAGGGATGCGAGAGTTAACGCTGAACAAGCTGTGAGGGATGCTAGAGCTAATGCAGACCAAGCTGCAAATGTTGCCACTAAGATAGCTGAAGACGCTTGTGGAGCTGCAGAACATGCAGCTAAGTCTGCAACATTCATGGCTGGACTGGCTGCTGGTGAAGCAAATAATGCTGCAACTTTGATAGCACAACAAGCTATGGAGGCTGCAAATAGATCCATACAAAATTTAAATCTCAACAACACCATACCAAACCTCGTTGAGGCTGCTATTCAAAATCAAATTGGCAACATGATGGGAAATAATACAAGATATAATGCAACTTTTACAACGGCTCCAGCAGAGAGAAATTCCAATACAACTCCCAATGAATCTGACGCAAATAGTTCCAGTGGGCAAACAAGTACAAACACAACCAATAACTGCAGAAACAATGTAATCCCACCGCACATCAATGTAAACGAAATCATTAACATCTGTACTGCTCAGGCAGCTAATACTGCACAGAACATTGTCCGTGGACTACTGGCAAATAGCAACTTGACAGCACATGCTGCTACTGCGGCCCAAAATGTGCTAGGTGGCTTCATGAGTATGAGCAACACTGGATCCAGCACAAGTGAAGCTAATACTCAGACCAACACACATGCCAATGTACAAACCAATACACAAGCCCATGCACAAACCAACACACAATCCAATGCAGGAACATAGGTATAGCCCTAAATAGCGGAACTTTGGTCCGGAATAACGGCCGAGCCGTACCTTCTGGAAACAGGGCCTAAGGATACTTTTGATCTGCATAATTTATTGAATCTCTGTGCCAAATTCGAGCGACTTTGGCTGAAATTTAAAGGCCTGAAATTTGCGAACTTTTTTTGAGCCTTTTCGAAGTTTTGGAGGTAAATAGCGGCTGAACCGTATAATTCTCGAAGTGCGACCAGCGGAAACTTTTGATCATTAACTAATTAGGTATGTACCTACCTTATGTATTAATTTTCTGAAGGAACCGTAATAGGGAACCTAGGTAGAAAATAAGGGTAATTTTTCCTCCTACATCTATGGGTACTATCGGCAACGTCGCATCTTTTGTGACGAGGGATCGTGTGCAAAGGGCTTGTGCGTAGGAACCGTGAAAACAGCTGTTAGCTGCCCAATGGTGATAAGAGGAACATCAGCTGTTCGAAATATTCCTCCATTTTCTGCTGCGTAAAAACCAAAAAGCCAAAAAGTCCAAAAACTACTGACAAAAGATAAAAAAAAGTTCAAAGTTGAACTAGGTAAATTCGGTGTTTGTGAAGTGTTAATCCATCATTCATCATTTTGATATTGTTGCCCATTGCCCTTTTTGAGTTCGTTACTACGAAAGGTCCCTTTGGTTCAGCTGGTAAAAGTTTGTGCAATAGTGCCTGTTTGATTGACATCTGGACTGATTTACTCTTTCACAATGGAGTCTATTTCAGCTCAAAAGCTGGAAAACGTAGATCTTCGTTTTAAAATCAAAATCAATGATGATACCTACAGTGAAGAGCCGTTTAAAATTGTCGATCGTGGAGATATAACTTACCATGAGTTCCTTGGTATTCTGGTAAGTTTGAAATCTCTGGTACAGACACATAGGTAGTGTACTTACTCAATATGTATGTTATGTCTTGGATAAACAGGGAAACATTTAATTTAAGTTCATTGATCTTTGATCTCGTTGAAATAAAGCAAGGGGGTTAGATTGTAAACTCTAAAGATGTGTAACTAGGTAGCTACTCATCCCTCTACAGTCGACTACTCAGTCAATGAATTGATCCTTAAACATGTAATTAACTCACTCTTCTACTTAGGTACTCAATATGTATGTTATGTCTTGGATAAACAGGGAAACATTTAATTTAAGTTCATTGATCTTTGATCTCCTTGAAATAAAGCAAGGGGGTTAGATGGTAAACTCTAGAGATGTGTAACTAGGTAGCTACTCATCCCTCTACAGTCGACTACTCAGTCAATGAATTGATCCTTAAACATGTAATTAACTCACTCTTAAGCTCCTTACAGTTTATAGTACAGAATAGAATATACCAGTAAAACAATGGTTTCTTTTATTCACTGAAACTTGTAAGAAGATAGAGAGATGGAGAAAACTTTTGTATCAGGGATGATACTTGCTTTTATATCACACCTATATTTTCTTTTATTTTTTCCAGGAAAGTGTGTATGGTTTGCAGCATGGTTCTGTCACAGGACTCACCCAGAAATGTCAAGAGAAGATGAACACTAAGGCCTTAACAATAGAAACATATGGACTTCTTTACTAGTTATGAAGGAGGAAGAAAATATACATACTTTACCATTGTAATACAGACATATATTTCAGATCATTTATTCCTTTATTTCTGCCTCCCATTTGAAACTTCTAACTAAGTAATTGTGATCTGTTTTCTTGCAGGCCAAATCTCAAGAGGACATTAGCTCTGAGGATGACGAAACTTCATGTGATGACCACTCGGAGGGTATACGTATACCTGACAGGTACGGCTGATAAGGTCCTCCTGTCAGGTCTACCTTATTTTTCTGTAATGTTCTTTGTCTTGTGTTTCACAATGTTATAGATATATTTATAAACATTATTAAATAAAGTTTCATTTACATGCCTCTTGGTGGTTTACAGATAATTGACATGTCTCTCCTTGGTTTACAGATCCACCACCGCAAGAAAGACTCCGACTCAACTCGGGTAGATCATGTTTGGTTGGATCTAACTAGACGTGTACAGGACCTGAGTGTCTCCAATAACACCCCTCATAGCCACCCCAAAACCGGAAATATTTGGTCCTTGCGTCCTGACGTATCAGCTGGCAATAAGAATGGCGCTAAATCTTCGTCCACTCGTGTAAGATGAATTTTCCTCCTCCTTGAGAACAATATTTCGATTTTTTTTTTTTTTTTAAAGACATGGTGGCCGTATCACCCTTTGCTCCAGGAACGGAGGTAATGGAACTACCTCGCAGATCATACTTGTAAACCTCACCTTCTGCATACCCGAATACTATTGACCTGCGAAACGGAACGGCCTTCTCCCATCCTGTCTATTCTCTTCGCTTTCGGGACGATAAGACCTCGGCGGTTAAAGTTCCCTCTATTAAACCTCTAAAAATAATAATAATAAATGCCCTTCGAAGATTAGTGATCATTTCGAAAATAATCGTTTTCGATCGTTGAAATAATCGACACCACTTTGATGTTTTGGTTTCGACTTTTTTCTTTCAGATTTCGGCCGAAACGTTCCTGAACCCCGTGTCGTTTTGCAACTTCCCTCCCGTTCCCAACGATCTCCGTTCCAGTACCACGCAACGACAGCAGAATAGCTCCTCTCCTGATACTAGTGGATTGGGTAACAATGCCGGGAATGCGTCTCCTCGTTCTGGTAAAACTTTGTTTACAAATATCGGGACATTGACCATTAGGCCATTTTCCTACGCGCGTCCCAATATTTTTCTACAATGAAACTGCTGGCTTTCAAGGTTGGACAGGAATTTAGGTGTGCTTGGTTCATGGGACAGGTAATATTTTCAGCATTTAACAAATTCCATTTATTCACAAAATTAACTACTTAATTTCAGAATGGAATACCCATTAATAAACTGGCTGGGGAATAATAATAAGATTCATTTCTCAATAACTTCATAGTTCACATTCATATGTATGTAAATATTTTTGTTCTTATTCCTATAAAAGTAGAATAAAAGTACATTTCTACTTTTATTATAGTGTACACTGTTGGATTTTTCAGGTCCTGCTGTTAAAAAAGCTACACTGCGAGCCGGTAGCATTTCTACTTTTATTATAGTGTACACTGTTGGATTTTTCAGGTCCTGCTGTTAAAAAAGCTACACTGCGAGCCGGTAGCAATGGTAATGTTACAGAGGCACGGGCTTCGTCTTCAAATTCCAATGATGCAGAAACACCTAGGGTTGCAGCCAGTTCAGTAGAGATAGGAGAGATGATGGCACAATTAATCGACATGGGGTTCACGGACAAGAAGGTGAACAAGAAAACTCTGGAGGAGTGTAACTATAATGTGGATGCGGCTCTGCATAAACTGGGAGCAGTAAGTTTTCGGGTCAAATTTTCGATGGTCAGTTTTTAGTGCCAAATTCCGTTTTGAGGTCCATAGTTTCCTTCAATAATTGTATGCTCTTATATGTTCAGGATAAAAGTTCACCATAAGTGGGATTTGAACCCTTAACACATTCCGTGCCACACCTGTTTTGTGTGTGTGTTTACTCTCAGGCCACCCACCAAAAAGTCAATTTTACAATGTATCTCACATGTGAGAGATGTGGCCTCTGAGGATAAAAAAAAAACAAGCAAAACAGGCCATGTCACTCATATATGAGAGACATTATCCTCATAGGCCACGTCTCTCATATTTAAGAGACATTATTTCTGATCACCATTAGGCTAATTTTTGTATCATATGACTTACTTTATAACTTACTTTTTATTTTTCACTTTTTCCATTCCAATTTTTGAAAGCTAAATATACTTTACTCTTCGAGTCCAAGTCAAGTCATGAAATTTAGCGTAGTGTATTAAACGGGGAATGACATTTGTGACAAGCATTCATGCTTAACACAATTAAAAATCCTTAATTATTTACTGTCATACGTTTGTTCCGTATATTTTATGTTAGAATCTAAGCCAACATAAAATATACGGAATCTAACATAAATAAATATATCTAACAGTTAGATGACAATAAGATGGTTGGTAAGTATTTCAAAAATTTCATAGGAACTTTGGGGTATGCTATTTGATATTAGGACAATACATACTGTAATGTTCAGATAACCACAAAGTTTGTGACATACCTAAAAGAAGAAAAAAGAAAATGTAAATTTTATTGTCATGTTTCAGCTTTACTCTTCCATTTCACCAGCAGCAACTGCTGCTCGGACTGCCTCTGTGACTCAAAATACTACCCCAGACAGTTCCAAACCCAATGAGGCCAATGGAGAGAGTGGTTTCGAGCGGGAATTGAATCTGATGCTATCTCATCTGATGGACATGGGATTCACAGACAATAATGAAAACATGATGGTTCTTGAACAAAACAACTTCAATATGATTCATGCTGTCACCGAGCTAGTGAATCGTAGGGAGAACGCAACTCAAGGAGGTGGCACTGGACATTAAGCACGTCAACTTCTTGGTTTATCTCTTTGAAATGAGAGCCAAGTACGTTTTAGTCTGATACCTATATTTTTTAGACTCCTTTGTAAGAAGATTGATTTATATTGCTTTGCAAGAAAATTAAATTAGACTGCTTTGTAAGACCATTCAGGGTTGGAGACCTTGTGGAAGACCACGACGCAGATGGTAATAAAACCCATTATAGATGCCCTTAAGAGAACAGAAAATACTCGTTTTTTAGACTCCTTTGTAAGAAGATTGATTTATATTGCTTTGCAAGAATATTAAATTAGACTGCTTTGTAAGACGATTCAGGGTTGGAGACCTTGTGGAAGACCACGACGCAGATGGTAATAAAACCCATTATAGATGCCCTTAAGAGAACAGAAAATACTCGTAGCTTGTTTAGAAACGGTTTTCTGATGCCAATGTCCAATGAAGAGATTGCCAATTACGTGATGAATTGATGATCAGTATCAAGAACTGATCATGCAGACTTCTGTCTTTTGGTATCATAAATGTTATATCCTTACCAGATATGATTATTTCTTGCTTTCATTTTATTATCGACAAGAGTCGGTATAATTATCGACATAAGGGATGATAAAATACGACTATACTTACGTGTTTTACAATATCGATGAATTTGTGAAGGATTTGAGCTTTGAGTTCACAGTTACATTTGATTTGTGCAAATATCTAAATATTTAAGGTTGCCTGTGAAAACGGGCCTTAGGGGATTATTATTAAAGTTTACGTGATCGAAATTTCATTTTATTTTCATACCTAATATATTTTTTCAAACTATTTTTATTTTATTATTTCCATAAGTACTTTTAAATTTGGTTTCATAATATTATTTGATCATAGTTATATTTTCATTTCCTATAGTAGATATTCCAAACTTTGGGTACACGTACCTAAAAGTAGATACTTTTTTCTTGTTATCAGAGGTTTTAAGATCCCGGGCTTTCAGTTACCTGATTTCAGCTGGTTCTGTAGGACAAACTGTGGCATCAGTGGTAAGTCAAGTTCCATCTCCCTTTGCTTTTGATGTGTATGAAAGTACTCGATGTAATTTATACCATGTCCAACTTGTGCCTCTCTCAGATTTTCTTCAAATTTATATTCTCAACCATTGGGTTTTAATTTTTAACCACATAAGCCAGCAAAAAAATCCTACAAAAGTCACACCAATAAATAACCTTGGTAACTTGATAGGATCATTGACAGCTTACTTACTTACCATGACAATACTTTCTTGCTTTGATCTAGTTTTAAAATCAATCTTACACTTAAGTATCTCTGATGTTCTCAGATATGTCCTCACCTAGCATGGCAGACGAGCTTCCTCACATTCGGTATTCTGGGTTTGGTATGGTCACTATTCTGGCTAACAATGTACGAAGACCAGGCACCACGGCCCACCGAGGATCAAATACCATTGTTTGTGTCCAAAGTAAGTGCTCTCTTTCTCCCTTTTTTTATAGTCCAGAATCCAGACTATTTTCCTCTCTAGGGGGAAGAGAAAAAATCATGTAGAGTTATATGAGTTTTTCTTTCGTTTAAGGGAGATATTTTCATACATAAGGGCCTGTGGGTAAACACCATAGAATATGCTTTGACAGCCAAGGTGTTGAAGTTGAAAATGCATATCTCCTTGGTGTAACCAGTTGTTTTTTTTTTTCTTATAATAGGAAAGGAAAATACTTACCCTTGAGTTTGGCCCCATGGATGTTCTACTGTTTAGGTGATGTTTTAACCTTGCTGTTTTTCAGGTGACCAATACGAACGGACCTCGGTGGATCTCGTTCATATCTCACTGGTCCCTCTGGTCGGTGTACATAGCTCACTTTGCCATGAACTGGTCCACCTATATCATCATGCAGTGGTTACCAACCTACATGTCGAGCTACCTGGGCGCCAACTCTCACAGTTTGAGCTTCACGGCCATGCCCTATGTATTGAACTCACTCTTCTGCATAGGTAGGTACTACCTAAATTTTCATTTTATTTTTTAAAGAGTTTTGTTTGGAACTGTAAAGATGTGTCCACACATTCGCGATCCCGTCTGAAACTGTACACTGTCTCGACAACATAGATTCATCTCTTAACCTCGTCGAACGACGGGGTCGACTATGTGTGGACACAGGTTTACAATGGACTAACGGAGGTCTTATCGTCCCGAAATAGAAGAGAAAGGATGGCAGGGTAGGAGAAAGCCAGCCGTTCCGAGAACGAGCCTTATTTGCTTGTGATAATGATAGAGTTCGCCTCTGGTGTTAATCGAAGCCGCTACCTAGTCCTTTCAAGGCAGGCGCGCTACTTACTTTCCGAGCTAACGAGGTGGGAATGTACATATAGGTAGGTACATTTTTTTTTCTATTATGGGGACCTCAGCGGTAACGCGCTTGCTTACCATGCAGAAGGTCGCGAGTTCGATCCTACAGTCGAAATTTGCACTCGTATTTTGATTGTAAAAATTGTTTGAAGGGGTACTTCTAGCTTGTGTTGACCCAACACCTGAATGGAAAATTCTCAATAGAGAGAGAGGGAAAATAACTTATGGACCTTCGACTTTCTCAAAGTTACCGAGATATCCATCAAGATGAAGAAAACTTCTCTCTATTTCAGTGGCGGGCCATTTCGCAGACAACTTGGTGAGTCACAGCTGGACTGTGTTGACTGTTAGGAGACTCATGGAATTCGGGTAGAAAAAAGTCAACGGTAGTTACTTCGTTACCTCCCGGTTCTTACCTTTTACTGCCGGAACGGCATGCTACCTGTTTGGCGTCATTCGTTGTACATCCAGCTCCCATCTTGGCGTTAGAATGGTCACCCTCGTCACTCACAAGATACCGGTATTCATTAGGAACCAGGATTATGTCAATTTCACCCTTGCTATTGCGGACATCTTCCATTTTTGGACTAAAGAAAATATTGTAGCTACAGCAGTGAAAATGGATTGATTTGGAAGTTGGAGGGAAAAATCTTCGAAGATCTTCTTGTATGTGCCTTATCTTCAGTAGACGTTGGAAATTATTGTGGCCCAACTTTGGAAGGAATAAGATAAAACTGGGGTATTGCAGCTTGTAGCCAGCGCAGCGGCTTTAATATTGATAATATTCAATCAATTAACAGAACTTTAAGCAAAGTCTTGCGTGGTTGGTATCTATACGATTATCGTGTGTGTGGGGTTAGGACCACTTGAGCAGCTGTGGCCTGTGAACGATGGTCATCCATCCGCTAGGTAACCACGCGTAACGTTGCTTAACTTCAGTGATTCTTTGGGAACTGGTACGACGTTGGGTATTGGTGATCGCCCACCGCTTACTTCGACTTGTGTTGAATCCACTGATCGTGTAAAGCCGCCCTAGGTCATGTAAATTTTAAAAATTCCCGCTCTGTTCAAGTGCACAAACTTGAGAAAGAGAGAACTTTTCTATTTCCATTGAAAATTGAAATCGAAAGGATTTTAAATTTTCCTCTACGAATTAGAATAAAATTGAAATCCGGACTTTTCACAGGTAATTTACCGAATAAAATAAAATCGTTTTAGTAAAGTCTTCAAAAGTTTCCCGGGGTGAAAGTCTGAAAAAACGTCACACCTGTTAAACGAAGGCGGATGAACACTTGTAAAATTTCATTTCTCGAGATTATTTTTGAATTTGATTTTGAGTTTTAAGATCTCAAAAGTCGAATTCAATTAAAATAAATTGTTTTTTATTTTAATAAATTAATCAGATCATTTATAAAGGGCTCTGAAACACTGTTTAATCGAAAAGAGTTGGAACTCTTTTTTTGGGAGTGCATGATTTTTTTGCCTGGCGCAATATTTTCGATAAGGCAGAGAACCTACCGGTGAAGTGCGGGGTTAAGTGGATTTTCCCTAGGAAGGATAGTTATGTCGGACCGTGAAAGTGGGGATGAAACGACTCATAGTCAAAGTAAGTGGACTTTCTAGCCCTTTTCCTTATTTCCCAGCTTTTACTTGTTCTCTCAAACCCATTTCCAGACTCTCTTGTATGTACTAGTAGTTAATTTTTCTGAAAAGAATTCTGATTTTAATATCCACCGATTTCCGTCACAGAATGAATCAGAAGAGGACCACCAGAAGGAAGACTACATTCATTGTAGGTCTGTGTGCAGTGGCCAACTTCATCAATGCGGCAGATAGAGTCATCATGCCGATAGCTATTATACCCATGAGACAAGAGTTCCAATGGAATCTTCATTGGCAAGGATGGATCCTTTCAGCATTTGCATTTGGGTACTTCACAAGTCAGGTAAGTTTTATACCCATGAAACATACCAACATCTTTCCCCCCCTCTCTAGATTTGATAAAAGAAACTGGAACAATACAAAGAGAGAAAGAGAATAGGATAGGGGAAACACAGCTGTTCTGAGAATGAATCTCAATAATCTCATATGTTCAGGATAAAAGTTCATCATAAGTGGGATTTGAACCCTTAACACATTCCGTGCCACACCTGTTTTGTGTGTGTTTACTCTCAGGCCACCCACCAAAAAGTCAATTTTACAATGTATCTCACATGTTTTTTACATAGCTACTTTTTGTCATGAAAATTACATGTAAAATGATAAAATTTGGTAGCAATCTAGAAATCAACAGTGTTCTGACTAGCTATTTCGACCGTAAAGAGTCAATTTATCCCCTTAAAACTTACCCAGTTGGATTAGACACTAATGCATAGCTTGGACACAGGAAATCATGTAAACTAAACATCTGTGTTCCTTATCTCATTATCAGCTGACATCTAAACTTCAAACTTCTTTCAATTTTGGCGAAAAGAAAAAATGTTCTGGGTACCCAAGTACCTTTTGTAGGGGGAAGAGAACCCTCTGCCCTTGGTTAAAACCTAATGTAATGATCCTTTCTCTACTATTTAGTCTAATCAAGTTAGCTACCTACTAGCAGAGTTAAATATAAATTCACAATGTTCATTGATCAGAATTTTCAGAGTGACTGTTGGTACTGTCACAATAGTCACCAAATACCTAACAAGAAGTTATACTTTTTCTTCAACTTTATATTGTAGCCAAGGGCATGCCTTCATGGTTCGTAAAATAAATAATTTTCCTCTCTTCTCAGGCAACAATCCCAGGAATGCTGTGCGGGCCCCTGACAGCAGAACTAGTAACGTCTTCCCATGGACACTGGTTTCCATTATACTTTTTCTTCAACTTTATATTGTAGCCAAGGGCATGCCTTCATGGTTAGTAAAATAAATAATTCTCCTCTCTTCTCAGGCAACAATCCCAGGAATGCTGTGCGGGCCCCTGACAGCAGAACTAGTAACGTCTTCCCATGGACACTGGTTTCCTGTATTCATTCTGGCTGCTAGTATTAACTTCCTCGGAGCCATTGTCTTCTACAGCCAAAGCTCTGCCTCGCCCATTCTGTGACACTAGTCACTCACCAGGGTAAGTTTTCTCATCACTTTGTGTGCCATGTTGAGAAATAGTCACTTTCCTTCACTGGCGTATACCCCCCATCCCCGCAGCTCCGATCATGTAGGGGCCCCCAAATGGAGCCCAAAATCTGGCCAAAGGTTGACACATTAACCACCCCCCCCCCTTATTGACCCATAGGAAACCCCCGAAAACGTATGCAATACACCACTTTTTTCCTGAGGGACCATTTCTCTCACATTAAGTGATACTCAAAATTATCGACTTAACTTCCCATTTTAAACAGTATGGGTGCTATTTTTTCATAATTCTAGAGTCAATCCTTTGTACTTTTACCTATTTTAATCCTCAGGGACTTTACCTACATACTCAAATCCTCAGGGATTACAGTATGTAGATTCTTTTATAGGAGAATCAGAATCCACCCTTAACGATACACGTATTCTTTTTTAATAAAACTCATTCGGCATAACAACAATTCTATCCTTTGTTTCAGATATTATCGGGTTGTTGATGGTTCCACGTTTTGTCTTCTAGAATCCAAGCAGTTCTCGTGATGTGCCCGAATACACTCGTGCAGTTTGGTAACGTTGGTCTCCAGTAGGCGACGTCTATTGGAAGAAGAAACATCCGCCCTACATTTTATGATACCCTATGTGCCCTATACATATCACCAAACTATAAAAACGCTAAAAAGTATTTGAACTATGGAAAAGTATTTACTTTTACTATGGAAAAGTATTTGAACCCCCCCTCGACAAAATCCTGGATACGGCCCTGTATTAATTGTAAATACTTTTTCCATACGTTTTGGTGATATAGGGCCTTGGTAGGGAACTTTATGATAGTTCTGGGTTCGTGATAAAAGATGGGAAAAGAGGAGACTCCTAAATTAACTCTTGATGACTGATGGCTTTGTACCATATCATAATCTAAGGTTGCTAGAGATCTCTTCAAATCGAGTAAGTTAACCAAACCATGATACCTTATGTGCCCTATACATATCACCAAACTATGGAAAAGTATTTGAACCCCCCCTCGACAAAATCCTGGATACGGCCCTGTATTAATTGTAAATACTTTTTCCATACGTTTTGGTGATATAGGGCCTAGGTAGGGAACTTTATGATAGTCCTGGGTTCATGATAAAAGATGGGAAAAGAGGAGACTCCGAAATTAACTCTTGATGACTGATGGCTTTGTACCATATCATAATCTAAGGTTGCTAGAGATCTCTTCAAATCGAGTAAGTTAACCAAACGTTGTACTGGAGTCAATGGAGACAAAAACAGGGTACTGGAGTCAATGGAGGCAAAAACAGGGTACTGTAGTCAATAGAGACAAAAGCGGAAATCAGCAAACCCTTCGTATGACTACCAAACACTGGCTGCTATTGGAATGGCGAGTTGAATTCCCTTCTGTGATATTTTTATAGATTTAAGAGATTTATCGAATAATTTCATTCACAAATACGAAAATGCATGTTGTTTTATTTAAAATATATTTTTTTTTGTTTTTGTTTGTTTTTTTTTTTTTTTTTTTTTTTTTTTTTTGTGGTTTTTTCCCCCACAACTTTCTTATTATAAATAATCTACAATGGCTCCAAGTACCAAATTGAAGCTCAGAGTCTCTACTTTTCATTCATCTCATGTAAGAGTAAAAACTGGAAAGCTTATAAGAGAGACATCAATAAAAGAGTGAAGAGTTGTGTCTCTCACATATGAGAGACGCAGCACGGAATGTGTTAATCTAGCACTTACAAGACAGGAGTGCTATCTTCAAAATTAAACTAGGCTGACTATGGAATACATATTTAGGAGCACAGTAGCACTCCACCCCACTAAGTCATGAACGTTTGATAGTGCTATAAAATGTTAGAATAAGGGCTTGAAAATTATACTCTTTTCAGGTGATGGGAGCTTGTGCAGCCACTAGATTTGGTTGTAAGTCGGTCCTTACATTCTCTGTTCTACTGTGGTCAGTATCAACCCAGTACCAGACACTCAATGCGTATTCCAGGTAAGAATTTTTCTTCCTTCTTTTTTTATATTTTTTTGAGAGGTTTACTAGAGGGAACTGTAATTGCTAAGGTCTTATCCGTCTTATCGTCTCGAAATCGAAGAGGGAAGACAGGATAGTAAAAAGCCAGTCGTTCCCAGAACAGAACTACCTATACAAAGAAGAGAAAAACATCTATAGTGGAGAGATGGAAGATGGATACTACTATTTTTTCTAGATCTTCCGGAATTATCCGTTCAGAGTAAAATCCGCCTCGGCCGGGAATCGAACCCGCGGCCTAGCTCTTACAAGGCAGACGCGCTATCAACCAAGCTAACTAGGCTGGCTTCCAGGCAAGGAATAGCTCTTAAGCATAGTGGTCAAGACACTTGCCTGTTAAACTGGAGGGCATGGGTTTAATCCCAGCCAAGTCATGGAATTTTATTGTCATTTATTTGAGAATTTTGACCACAATAATGGAGCTTTAAGGGTTAGGTGGTAGAGAACACCTCTGGCATTAACCTCATGAAGTGGTTACCTTCCACTCAAGAGTGTACTATCATTAAAAAATAATTCCAGAATTCAAGTATTTGTGTTATTTGTTTGCTAATCAGGTTTGCCTACCATGTTTCAAATCCTGGCCAATTCAGTTCCTATAGAGGAGAGATCCCGGGCTTTCAGTTACCTGATTTCAGCTGGTTCTGTAGGACAAACTGTGGCATCAGTGGTAAGTCAAGTTCCACCTCCCTTTGCTTTTGATGTGTATTAAAGTACTCAATGTAATTTATACTATGTCCAACTTGTGCCTCTCTCAGATTTTCTTCAAATTTATATTCTCAACCATTGGGTTTTAATTTTTAACCCCTTTTTATCACTGATTTTATTATTATTATTATTATTATTATTATTATTATTATGCGAAGCAGCTTGGGACGTATCACTCTGAAATGCAAAAGAAATGTTCGAGGCCGTTCACACACTCGTGAGGGATGAGTGAGTTGTGAAAACAAAGTCCTACTCAATTCAATCTTCAGTGGACTACTCAATATAATTGAGTCAACTCACTCACTATGTATGTATGTCATACACATCTAGTTGCAATAATCCACTCGTAAGTGCGCGGCCAAAACGCGGCGACCATTGACCATCGCAGAAAAATTTGGACCGATTGCAATACTTTCATTACTAGTATAGCTCGCTATACTGTAGTAATAGAAAGTAAAAAATACTCAGCTCAATTTCTTGATTTTCTGCGAGGGTCGGTTATATGAATATTATGGTCAAGGCTCCGTTGTGAGGACGCTTCTATTCATTAGCATGGTTTATTTTCTCTTGGGTCGGTACTAGGCAAGGGTCGATGGTCGGTTCTTCCTTGTAAATGCCTACTAAGGGTTGTATTTTTCTCGAATTACCTGGCAATCTGAGTCCGACTTGAGCAGCTCGCATACTTATTGTTTTCTTCTCGACTAGGTTGTATGCTTTTATGAAACAACCGGGAGACCGGAACGTATAAATTTGCGCTGCTTTACGATCTTTCCCCTTAGTGAATTCGGGTAGAAAAAAGTCAACGGTAGTTACTTCGTTACCTCCCGGTTCTTACCTTTTACTGCCGGAACGGCATGCTACCTGTTTGGCGTCATTCGTTGTACATCCAGCTCCCATCTTGGCGTTAGAATGGTCACCCTCGTCACTCACAAGATACCGGTATTCATTAGGAACCAGGATTATGTCAATTTCACCCTTGCTATTGCGGACATCTTCCATTTTTGGACTAAAGAAAATATTGTAACTACGGCAGTGAAAATGGATTGATTTGGAAGTTGGAGGGAATCTTCGAAGATCTTCTTTGTATGTGCCTTATCTTCAGTAGACGTTGGCAATTATTGTGGCCCAACTTTGGAAGGAATAAGATAAAATTGGGGTATTGTAGCTTGTAGCCAGCGCAGCGGCTTTAATATTGATAATATTCAATCAATTAACAGAACTTTAAGCAAGGTCTTCCGTGTTTGGTGTCTGGACGATTATCGTATATGTGTGGGGGTAGGACCACTTGAGCAGCTGTGGCCTGTGAACGATGGTCATCCATCCGCTAGGTAACCACGCGTAACGTTGCTTAACTTCAGTGATTCTTTGGGAACTGGTACGACGTTGGGTATTGGTGATCGCCCACCGCTTACTTCGACTTGTGTTGAATCCACTGATCGTGTAAAGCCGCCCTAGGTCATGTAAATTTTAAAAATTCCCGCTCTGTTCAAGTGCACAAACTTGAGAAAGAGAGAACTTTTCTATTTCCATTGAAAATTGAAATCGAAAGGATTTTAAATTTTCCTCTACGAATTAGAATAAAATTGAAATCCGGACTTTTCACAGGTAATTTACCGAATAAAATAAAATCGTTTTAGTAAAGTCTTCAAAAGTTTCCCGGGGTGAAAGTCTGAAAAAACGGAGACTCATGACCAGTATAGGACTGATAGGTCCCGCTGTATTCCTTATCTTCTTCTGTGCAGTGGACAACCTGCTGTTTGCTGTCATGTAAGTAGAATAGAATAGAATATACCCTGTTTATACTGCCGATAAGTAATGAATTAATGATTGACTTATTCATAGAAGCTTAACCCGACCCTAAGGGCTGTTTGCCCTAAGGGTCGGAGTGGGCTTTTTGTGTGCGAAGTTAAGCTGATTATATATTCCTCCTAGGTATTCAGGGGCTCGAAGGAAAATAAAGGGCTCCCAAATGTAGTACTATATTAAAAACATGTACCAATAATTTGGAGCATCTAGCCCTACTCCCTATTAGTAGTTCATGTAAGTAGTCAGTAAAAAAAAAGTGGTTCGAATCTTTAACGGAGTTTTCCTTTAAATTGCCTGTGAGTTTCTTTCTCTCACCTTCCTTACTATTAAATTTTGACCCTTTTAAGGCCCCGTATTCATGCTGAATATTAATTATTTCAGATTCATCAGCATATCAATTTTTTTTGGGAGTGCATGATTTTTTTGCCTGGCGCAATATTTTCGATAAGGCAGAGAACCTACCGGTGAAGTGCGGGGTTAAGTGGATTTTCCCTAGGAAGGATAGTTATGTCGGACCGTGAAAGTGGGGATGAAACGACTCATAGTCAAAGTAAGTGGACTTTCTAGCCCTTTTCCTTATTTCCCAGCTTTTACTTGTTCTCTCAAACCCATTTCCAGACTCTCTTGTCCAGAAACAAGAAAGTTATAAGGATATTTGTCATGCTAAATACATTCAAGATGGCGACACTTCACCCTCTCCTTCCTTTTCCCATCTCTAACTTTGCCTAGGTCATTTTTAGTTTAATCTTGCCTAGGCTCTTTTCAGTCTAACTCTGCCTAGGCCCTTTTCAGTCTATTTCTGCCCAGGCCCTTTTTACTTGGGCCCTTTTTGGTATTAGTTAAGAAGCCATGCTCCTTTTCCCATATCTAACTTTGCCTAGGTCATTTTTAGTTTAATCTTGCCTAGGCCCTTTTTAGTCTAACTCTGCCTAGGCCCTTTTCAGTCTATTTCTGCCCAGGCCCTTTTTACTTGGGCCCTTTTTGGTATTAGTTAAGAAGCCATGACAATGTAAAATTACCACAAAAAGGAGCTATCACAAATGATCAATGACCAGTGTTATTATAGGGTTAGGTTAAATGCAAAAATGAGCTTTCTTCTCCATTGTTCTGGCTTCTGAATACACAAATGATCAATGACCAGTGTTATTATAGGGTTAGGTTAAATGCAAAAATGAGCTTTCTTCTCCATTGTTCTGGCTTCTGAATAATTACCCCCTTTTTAGTATAACTATCTAGGCCCTTTTTAGTCTAACCTTATATAGGCCCCTTTTAATTTAAACTTGCCTTGGCCTTTTTAATCTAACCTTGCCTAGGCTCTTTTTAAGTCTAGCTTTGTCCAGGCTCTTTTTCACCTATCTCTGCCTAGCCCCTTTTTAGTCCAACCTTGCCTAGGCTCTTATTAAGTCTAACATTGTCCAGGCCCTTTTTTGTCTAACCTTGGTAAACTTGCCTTGGCCTTTTTTTAGTCTAGCCTTGCCTAGGCCCTGTTTAATCTAACCTTGCCTAGGCTCTTTTTAAGTCTAGCTTTGTCCAGGCTCTTTTTCATCTATCTCTGCCTAGCCCGTTTTTAGTCCAACCTTGCCTAGGCTCTTATTAAGTCTAACATTGTCCAGGCCCTTTTTTGTCTAACCTTGCCTAGGCTCTTTTTAAGTTTAACTTTGTCCAGGCTCTTTTTCATCTATCTCTACCTAGGCCCTTTTTTAGTCTAACTCTGCCTAGGCCCCTTTTTAGTCTAACCTTGCCTAGGTCCTTTTTAGTCTGCCTAGATCTTGGAACCAACCCTTGTGGGCCTTGGAAACACTTTTGAATCTATAACTAACTACCATATAGCTAGACCAGTTGGGGTGGGTCTCACCAACCTTCTTTCTAGCTTCTATAAACCTATAGAAAACAAATGGAACTTTACAGGCTGTTAGCTCAGCCCTTCTAGGCTTAGGGGCTGAAAAATATTGGTGAAATCCACCCTTAGATTTTGCTTGTCTGCTCCTCCCTCGCGTAGAAGAACTTTAGGGTTCAACTTGTCACCTATTGGTCTTGTCATCTAAGTTAGTGTCTGTACCAAGCCACTACTTGGCTCTATGAGTTCTATATATCCTGAGACATCACTGTCTTTAGCCATAATGAAGGTGTTGAATAAATGTAGAATTCCTAGAACTTCTGCCTGTCTGACAAAGACAAAGCAGTGCCAATGTATGAAGAAAAAAAATTACCTCCCAAATCTCAAGCACGTTTCAGTTACGTCGTGTGCTAGACTGGGGATTTCCCCCTTGGTTTCCTATTTATCGTCCCGAAAAGTAAAAAGTACACAGAGTATCTTGAGACGGCTTGGAATTCTATGATACAAATTAAAGTTGGAATCTGAGCATGCAAAACATCACACAGAACAAATAAATACAGTTACATAAAACTGAAGAAAAAAAGAGTCTTCTTCACATAGGCGCGATAATTTTATGACTAGTAATAGCTATTTATAAGAAATCCCTTAGATCCCCCTTCCTCTTCCCTCTCTGGTGCTGCCCCCTCAGTTTTGGAAAACAGTATTCGAGAATCAGTTAATATTATTATGCAGAGGTATAAAAATAAATATCGCTCATTATAATAATCAAAATGACGCCATAGTCACACCTGAGTGTTATCACATCGTCAAATTATAGATATATTAGATGCATAAATATCTACTTTGAAGATACCTGTAATAGTAGTTATCAAAGATACGTGTGCCTGTGCATGGAGCTATCAAAGACGCGTGTGGGAAAATACTAAATGCACTTCGCCATACCCAAACCTAAAATTTGATGGTTAAATTTAAACCTAGATGTTTATATTCATACCTCCATGGTCATGCAAGGTTTTTCAATGTTTTTCGTCTGTAATATTACGTCATAGCTCTCGCAAAGTGCGAAGTTTTTTTAAGCTAGGCAGCTGATTGTGAAGTGGTGTTGATTGGTGACAACGTTGAACTTTAGATTTCATTTTGTGGAATGTGGACTTTTGATTTTTAAATTTTTTAAAAGTTCGAAGTTTAAACTTTCTTAATTTGTGTGTCCGAGGACTCCGAGCTCTTTTTAATAATACACCCTTCTGATATTTGTTATCCTGGTCTTTTGAACATAGAACATACCACACAACTTTGTTTTCAAACATTTAAAATTCTGTGTACTACCTAAATTTTCATTTTATTTTTTGTTTGGAACTATAAAGATGTGTCCACACATTCGCGATCCCGTCTGAAACCGTACACTGTCTCGAGAACATAGATGCATCTCTTAACCTCGTCGAACGACGGGGTTGACTAAGTGTGGACACAGCTTTACAATGGACTAACGGAGGTCTTATCGTCCCGAAATAGAAGAGAAAGGATGGCAGGGTAGGAGAAAGCCAGCCGTTCCGAGAACGAGCCTTATTTGCTTGTGATAATGATAGAGTTCGCCTCTGGTGTTAATCGAAGCCGCTACCTAGTCCTTTCAAGGCAGGCGCGCTACTTACTTTCCGAGCTAACGAGGTGGGAATGGACATATAGGTAGGTACATTTTTTTTTTTGTTCTATTATGGGGACCTCAGCGGTAACGCGCTTGCTTACCATGCAGAAGGTCGCGAGTTCGATCCTACAGTCAAAATTTGCACTCGTATTTTGATTGTAAAAATTATTTGAAGGGGTACTTCTAGCTTGTGTTGACCCAACACCTGAATGGAAACTTCTCAATAGAAAGAGGGAAAATAACTTATGGACCTTGGACCTTCACAAAGTTACCGAGACTTCGATCAAGATGAAAAAAACTTCTCTCTATTTCAGTGGCGGGCCATTTCGCAGACAACTTGGTGAGTCACAGCTGGACTGTGTTGACTGTTAGGAGACTCATGGCATTGTACATCAGGGGGAACATCATCTTGTGATAAGGAAATAAGGAAAGCAAAAAATTGGAAACCTCTTGGGAAATACCCATTATATGACTCTTCATTAGTATGCCACATCACAACCTAAACTTTCTATAATCTATCATCTGAACACAGACTGCAAAGATATATTGTTAACAACAGATGTGAGATAATGGGCTTGATCGAGTGACAAGGAAAACACTAATCCATCAGGTAAATCAAGTGTTTGATTCATAGATGTTTTTTTTTTTGTATAAAGAGGTTCAACAGAGGGAACTATAACTGCTAAGGTCTTATCATCCCAAAATCAAAGAGAGAAGGAAGACAGGATAGGAGAAAGCCAGCCTTTCTGAGAACAAACATTATCCCATCAGGATAAAATCCTCCTAGGGTGGGAATTGAACCTGTGGGCTAGCACTTACAAGGTAGATACACTACCAACCAAGCTAACTATGCTGGCTATAGATGTTTTTTTAACATCACTGTGTAACTGCTAAGGTCCTATTGATAGGGGTATTGCCCTTCATTCAACAACCAGCTATCAGCCTACTCACACTCACATCAACTTTACCCAGCCTGGGAAAATCTAGTAGTATGTGGCAGGGTTGTATTCAGGATTTTGTTGGGGTTTTGGTGGGGGGGGGGGGGGGGAGAGAGAGTCTTGTAGATGCTCCAAATTTTCGAAGTCTTGCCTACAGAACAGGAGAAAAATCACTCAGATTGTCCACCCATCTAGATACCAACCATGTTGCTTAACTTCAGTGATCCAAATTGGCCAGTGGGAAGTAGTGCAGTCAACATACAATCACTGCTGTCCTGAATGAAGTGTTATCTATAGTTTCTACTGATGATCTTGGTTTTTTGTTTATTATATGTACTAGTAGTTAATTTTTCTGAAAAGAATTCTGATTTTAATATCCACCGATTTCCGTCACAGAATGAATCAGAAGAGGACCACCAGAAGGAAGACTACATTCATTGTAGGTCTGTGTGCAGTGGCCAACTTCATCAATGCGGCAGATAGAGTCATCATGCCGATAGCTATTATACCCATGAGACAAGAGTTCCAATGGAATCTTCATTGGCAAGGATGGATCCTTTCAGCATTTGCATTTGGGTACTTCACAAGTCAGGTAAGTTTTATACCCATGAAACATACCAACATCTTTCCCCCCCTCTCTAGATTTGATAAAAGAAACTGGAACAATACAAAGAGAGAAAGAGAATAGGATAGGGGAAACACAGCTGTTCTGAGAATGAATCTTATATGTTCAGGATAAAAGTTCACCATAAGTGGGATTTGAACCCTTAACACATTCCGTGCCACACCTGTTTTGTGTGTGTTTACTCTCAGGCCACCCACCAAAAAGTCAATTTTACAATGTATCTCACATGTGAGAGATGTGGCCTCTGAGGATAAAAAAAAAACAAGCAAAACAGGCCATGTCACTCATATATGAGAGACATTATCCTCATAGGTCACGTCTCTCATATATAAGAGACATTATTTCTGATCGGCATTAGGCTATTTTTTGTATCATATGACTTACTTTATAACTTACTTTTTATTTTTCACTTTTTCCATTCCAATTTTTGAAAGCTAAATATACTTTACTCATTAGATAATACTTGTTGTTCCACTCAAAACATGCTTTTTTTCCCCCCACAACTTTCTTATTATAAATAATCTATACAATGGCTCCAAGTACCAAATTGAAGCTCAGAGTCTCTACTTTTCATTCATCTCATGTAAGAGTAAAAACTGGGAAGCTTATAAGAGAGACATCAATAAAAGAGTGAAGAGTTGTGTCTCTCACATATGAGAGACACAGCATGGAATGTGTTAATCTAGCACTTACAAGACAGGAGTGCTATCGTCAAAATTAAACTAGGCTGACTATGGAATACATATTTAGGAGCACAGTAGCACTTCACCCCACTAAGTCATGAACGTTTGATAGTGCTATAAAATGTTAGAATAAGGGCTTGAAAATTATACCCTTTTCAGGTGATGGGAGCTTGTGCAGCCACTAGATTTGGTTGTAAGTCGGTCCTTACATTCTCTGTTCTACTGTGGTCAGTATCAACCAGTATTACACCTCTTGTGGCTCACTCCATACCTCTTCTGATAGTTACCAGGGTACTGCTTGGCCTGGGGGAAGGTTTTGGTAAGTACCAATGCTTTGTTTCACAATAGAACAGTAGTGTCATACAAAACAAATTGAAAAAAATTACTGCTTTTTTTTTTTTTTTTTTGCAAAGAGACGGCTTCACAGAGTATGATACAAATTAAAATTGGAATCTGAGCATGCAAAACATCACACAGAACAAATAAATACAGTTACTTATAACTGAAGAAAAAAAGAGTATAGGCGCGATAATTTTATGACTAGTAATAGCTATTTATAAGAAATCCCTTAGATCCCCCTTCCTCTTCCCTCTCTGGTGCTGCCCCCTCAGTTTTGAAAAACAGTATTCGAGAATCAGTTAATATTATTATGCATCGACAGAATTAAGCAGAGGTATAAAAATAAATATCGCTCATTATAATAATCAAAATGACGTCATAGTCACACCTGAGTGTTATCACATCGTCAAATTATAGATATATTAGATGCATAAATATCTACTTTGAAGATACCTGTAACAGTAGGAACCTTATCTGTTTAGAATAAAGTTCTCTCCGGGCGAGAATCGAACCCGCGACCTCGCGCATACAAGGTAGCCGCGCTACCCTTCAATCTAACTAGGCTGGCTTGTTATTACTACTATCAATATTATTTACTTTAAGAGCTATTCCTTGCCTGGAAGCCAGCCTAGTTAGCTTGGTTGATAGCGCGTCTGCCTTGTAAGAGCTAGGCCGCGGGTTCGATTTCCGGCCGAGGTGGATTTTACCCTGAACGGATAATTCCGGAGGATCTAAAAAAATAGTAGCATCCATCTTCCATCTCTCTACTATAGATGTTTTTCTCTTCTTTGTATATAGATGTTTTTCTCTTCTTTGTTTAGGTTATAGTTCTGTTCTGGGAACGACTGGCTTTTTACTATCCTGTCTTCCCTCTTCGATTTCGAGACGATAAGACAGATAAGACCTTAGCAATTACAGTTCCCTCTAGTAAACCTCTCAAAAAAAAGGAAAAAAATTCTTACCTGGAATACGCATTGAGTGTCTGGTACTGATGAAGAACTTGTGCGATGCTGGCACTGTGTGAGAATTCAATGTCGCGATCTCTATTCATGTCGGTATCCAAGCTTGATCTAGTACGAAGCAGCTTGGGACGTATCACTCTGAAATGCAAAAGAAATGTTCGAGACCGTTCACACACTCGTGAGGGATGAGTGAGTTATGAAAACAAAGTCCTACTCAATTCAATCTTCAGTGGACTACTCAATATAATTGAGTCAACTCACTCACTATAATTATGTATGTCATACACATATCTAGTTGCAATAATCCACTCGTAAGTGCGCGGCCAGAACGGCGACCATTGACTCTCGCCGAGACCATCGCAGAAAAAATACGCTTATATGAATACTATGGTCAAGGCTCCGTTGAGGACGCTTCTATTCATTAGCATGGTTTATTTTCTCTTGGGTCGGTACTAGGCCAGTAAGGCGAGGGTCGATGGTCGGTTCTTCCTTGTATGGTACTTGTGCAGAAGTCACGTCCGTGGAATATTGAATATTGCTACCAAAGGAACTGGCACAAACGAGCAGTGACCCTGATAATAACCAGGGGTTAGGTTAAACGCAAGAAGGAGTTTTCACAATTAGAGCAGTGATTAGTGTTATTAAAGGGTTAAGTTAAATAAAAAAAGGAGCTTTTCTTTTCCACGGACGTGACTTCTTCTTAATTACCAATGCCTACTAAAGGTTGATTTTTTCTTGAATTAACTGGCAATCTGAGTCCGACTTGAGCAGCTCGCATACTTATAGGTACTTTTTTTCTCCACTAGGTTGTATGCTTTTATGAAACAACCGGGAGACCGGAACGTATAAATTTGCGCTGCTTTACGATCTTTCCCCTTAGTAAATTCGGGACCTAGATGATTGGTTGGAATTGGCGCTCAGTAGCTTCAGCTTATGTAAGGTGTTTTTAACGGAGTTTTCTATTTCCCAAAAGTTTGTTGAAACATCGACCGGCCGTCGATCGACGAGGTGAATCTACGTTGTCAAGGCAGTGTGGACGGTTCAGTCGACATCGATCGATGGCCGGTCGACTATGAGTGGACTGTGGACACACCAATTACTTGGGGATTGATAATGAAGGTTATGAATTTATGATTGATAAATAATAGGTCATCGATGTTTTGAATTGTGAAAACCGGTAAATCCCGTTCAATAAAGTTCCTTTTTTTAAATTAATAATAAATAAATAATAGACTCTTGAGTGGAAGGTAACCACTATCCACCTAACCCTTAGAGCTCCATTATTGTGTGGTCAAATTCTCAAAATAAATGAGGATAAAATTCCATGCCTCGGCTGGGTTCGAACCCACGCCCCCCTGTTTACGAGGCAAGCGTAACCTAGATGATTGGTTGGAATTGGCGCTCAGTAGCTTCAGCTTATGTAAGGTGTTTTTAACGGAGTTTTCTATTTCCTAAAGGTTTGTCGAAACATCGACCGGCCGTCGATCGACGAGGTGAATCTACGTTGTCAAGGCAGTGTGGACGGTTCAGTCGACATCGATCGATGGCCGGTAAATTCGGGTAGAAAAAAGTCAACGGGAGTTATAACTTCGTTACCTCCCGGTTCTTACCTTTTACTGCCGGAACGGCATGCTACCTGTTTCGCGTCATTCGTTGTACATCCAGCTCCCATCTTGGCGTTAGAATGGTCACCCTCGTCACTCACAAGATACTGGTATTCATTAGGAACTAGGATTATGTCAATTTCACCCTTGCTATTGCGGACATCTTCCATTTTTGGACTAAAGAAAATATTGTAACTACGGCAGTGAAAATGGATTGATTTGGAAGTTGGAGGGAATCTTCGAAGATCTTCTTTGTATGTGCCTTATCTTCAGTAGACGTTGGCAATTATTGTGGCCCAACTTTGGAAGGAATAAGATAAAATTGGGGTATTGTAGCTTGTAGCCAGCGCAGCGGCTTTAATATTGATAATATTCAATCAATTAACAGAACTTTAAGCAAGGTCTTCCGTGTTTGGTGTCTGGACGATTATCGTATATGTGTGGGGGTAGGACCACTTGAGCAGCTGTGGCCTGTGAACGATGGTCATCCATCCGCTAGGTAACCACGCGTAACGTTGCTTAACTTCAGTGATTCTGTATGCTCTTTGACGTTTTACACAGAAAGTCTCGGTTCCGACCAGGTTCAACGCACTGTTTAATTATTTAACTGTACCAACCTCAGAAGTGTAGTGGTTAGCACTTCGGATCTGGAGTTTGGTGG
>NW_007377662.1:0-20585 GCF_000475195.1 Diaphorina citri
ATATAAATGAAAAAGTTATGCTCGTCTACTCTATCTACATTTTTCCCGTCCTTTATTTGCTCATCATATTTTTCTTTTGCCTGAAAAAAAAAGGAAAACCAAAGAGAAAAGAAATTATCGAATTAAAATTAAGACGATAAGATGAGAACAAAACGGAGAGATAGAAGAAAAAATTGCAGATATTTATTGGCTCGCTGACAAATGCAGTGCGATGTTTCATCTTACCTGAAAAAAAAGGAAAACCAAAGAGAAAAGAAATTATCGAATTAAAATTAAGATGATAAGATGAGAACAAAACGGAGAGATAGAAGAAAAAATTGCAGATATTTATTGGCTCGCTGACAAATGCAGTGCGATGTTTCATCTTGCTTGTTGAATTTTAATCATGAGATCAAACAGCGCAGCGTCCACATAAACCGTAATCCAATGCTATGTGAGTGCTCTAATTAGCCTAATTGATAGATTTTTGGTAGATTTGCGATTTTTTGACGATTGAATCCCCATGTTTTAGTTAGTGTTCTATAATATTACGTCCACAATTATTTGCTATTCCATACTCCCCTTGAGCAAACACTTCTGCCCATAGACGTGTAGAAAATTATTAATCGTAATCACTAATCATAATCACACACACACACACACACACATCCATATTCCTCTCCAGATATCTAAAAAGTAGTAGGAGACTTGTCTTCTGGTATGTAACATTGGTGTTATGTGACAATATTTATTTCACAGAAGCATGTGAGGTGACAGTATAGGTATTTTTTAAAATACTTGCTTCTCATAGATTAAGACAAAAAAATTAATAGAAAGGTTCTCACCTATAGTATAATCAATTCTTCGAGATATCCTAAAAAGGAATAAGGAAAGCGTGCAAAACATACAAATCACAAATAGGTACTTCATTGAGACGTTCTGTTTCATCTTATTGATTGTGCCGGCGGCGGCAGCTAGTGCATCTCTGCAGCACAGGGAACGTCTAGACATTATCGACCCCCTCCCTCCCCCTGGGTCCCCAACCTAGGTCATTACCCTTCCCTATGCTGTCACTGCAATGCGCTCAGCAGCAGGATCAGCAGAGAGGATGGTGACGGCATTTTTATATATGTTTTGTGTGAATTGTTTCCTCGTGTCCGGTGATATTATGCAGTACAGAGGACATGGGGCAGTAGACATGGTGGCTGCTGGTATTCCCGAGTGTATTGTAATCTTCCCGACCTGGACACAGTTTTGTGTATATTGGAGTCGTAAAATTCTGGAAGAACGCGACGGTAATGGTCTAGCATGCAATGCAGTAGGATATGCGAGAGAGGTAATCACTACGAGTGCCCATTTTGAAAATGAGCTTATTTTGTTCCAAAATTACATAATAATGATTATGGAGCATGTTAGAAAATTGGAAAATTACCAAAGGCTCATAATTGTCCAGATTGCATCTTACATGGCGGACAAAGTGAGTGCCCATTTTGAAAATGAGCTTATTTTGTTCCAAAATTACATAATAATAATGATTATGGAGCATGTTAGAAAATTGGAAAATTACCAAAGGCTCATAATTGTCCAGATTGCATCTTACATGGCGGACAAAGGTACTTAGTACATAAGACTACATATTTGTTTTTCAACTTTTCCGTATCTCTTGGATACTTTTGTAGTCCACGTTTTCAACTCTTCAGCTATTGACTTGAAGACATAATCCAATTTTGAGAGCACACTCCGTTCAAGAACCAGTAATTCTCCTTATGGAATGTAAGGATTGAAGTGTTCTCCGGATAAAAAGAACTACAAAAGCTTTTTCCTGGAATTTGTCTCCACCACTTACGTGGGACTTATTTTCATGATGTACCTAGTTGAGGTGCGTATATTTCTCTCAAAACTTCCGTAAGCTAAATCCTCATACAGAATTATACCCACTGTGTGTCTCTCGCTCTAATCCACAGGATTCAAGTATGGATAAGCTTCATCTTTTCCTAGTACTTCAGCTAGAGTCGATCCAATAGCTTTTTACCACGGAATGTGATGTATTGAGTCGTATATCCTTGGTGTAGGTATATTGTTTTATTTCACTTGGGATGTTTTGGAGGTTCTGTTTGTTCCCTAATTTCCCCTTCACAAGAATTTCTCAGTTTTTCTTGAACCTTGTTTGGTCTTCTTGGCAACATCCTCTTAGATGGATAAGTATTTCTGCATCGCAGTCTTCTCAAAGACCTTAGAGCACCCCAAGTCGGTAGGGGGACCCAAGAAACTAGTCAAGATGTGACCCACGCTATTGCTGAGTTCAGATGGTTATCATGTTGAGCGTGGACATAAAACACCTTGCCCCTTGTCCCACCTAGTCCACCCTTCATGTTGATTTGTGGTGCAACCACATTGGTGAAATGAGGACACCACTTAGTTATCCAGGTACTTCTTTTTTTAATGTCTCCAAACAGGTACTGGTTTTTAGAGGAAAAAGATGCATTAAAAGAATTTGCAAGAAAGATACGAAGCTGATTTATTTTTTAATCGAACCTGGTGACAGACGACTTGAACATGAGTACTTGGCACATGCAGAAGATCATTTCACAAGGACACCACTTAGTTATCCAGGTACTTCTTTTTTTAATGTCTCCAAACAGGTACTGGTTTTTAGAGGAAAAAGTTGCATTAAAAGAATTTGCAAGAAGATACGAAGCTGATTTATTTTTTAATCGAACCTGGTGACAGACGACTTGAACATGAGTACTTGGCACATGCAGAAGATCATTTCACCGACAAACAGGAGAAAATCCTGCATAGGAATGTCGTGTTATGGTGTATTTGTTCTTCCTTACACACTCACAGTGTTCTGCTCTTCCCTATGTGCCCATTAGGTGGAAAGCTCACACCATTGTGGCATTGTTGGTAGAGAATACTTACTATTGATATTGTTCTAAACTTTTCTAAATAGGGTACGAGTATGTTCATGGAGTAAGATTAATTATAATTAACTAGAGAACTTTATTCCCGCGATAACCATCATTATTTTATTATCTTTATATCTAATAATGGAGTGGTAGGTGGGTAAATATTTCGAAGCCAATTCTTTCTTCAGTTATCTATCGACTATGTTCCATCAAGAAAGTTATCATTCTGAGTGACGTGAGAGCCTGATTAAAAAATAAAAGATGTCATAATATGGCAGTGCATAATCCTCGGTTTGCCCACTATTTGCCTTGAGAGTATAATTATGTACAATATTATCAATTAAAATTAAACACCTTTTCATTTGGCGAGAATGTGTCTCTTTCTCTTTCTCTCTTTACATTTTTCTATTGGTACGTAAATCATGGGAGCTGTCATAGTGTGAGCCAAACGATCGCTCTATTATAATTATCGCTGTGGTGTGTGTGGCCCTGCTATGGACTCTCTCTTTCTCTCTTTACATTTTTCTATTGGCACGTAAATCATGGGAGCTGTCATAGTGTGAGCCAAACGATCGCTCTATTATAATTATCGCTGTGGTGTGTGTGGCCCTGCTATGGACTATTTCAATTTCTCTACTTGAGGGTGTAATATTTTACAATCAATACGTGCAATGTACATACTTTTTACCATTATTATTTGTATTGTATATTATTCCGAGGACTTTGGCGGCTTTATTCTTTAGGTATGTTCCCCTTCCTTGCAGATCCTAAACAGCTGCAGGTTCCTTTCTGTTGGGACGCAGGTCATCTGAGGCCATCGCAAGTGCAATGTTCAATTGCAAGATGTGGTTCGTTCTGAGCTTTCTTGATTCTCGTTAGAAAGAGATAACATTTTCCTTGTCCTCAATGTTTAGGACTTCGACTAAATGAAATTCTCCATGTTCATCTCTAACTCAATAATTCACTGTGTAAGAATTTATTCCAGGAAAACGACACTTTTTTCTATCTCTTAAACTTTCCAGGAAACTTCTTAAACATGACCTCCTACGTGTGTATTGTTTCAGGTTACTTGCTGACGAGAACGGAAGGCAAGATTGGATCTCCAGAGAAACCTCTGTCAGATCTGGGTTTGATCTCATACCGAAGCTACTGGAAGGATGTTCTTCTTGAGTACCTGAACAATCTGGGCGGAAAACAGATTTCAATCAAAGGTAAGTGAGGTTCGACTGGAATACTCTGTAAGTGTCCTAATTTTACTGCCTCTTGCTCAAAAATAACTATGTACTAGGTAAATGTCAATGACAGATTTTCTCAAGTTGTGAAATATACTTGATGACAATCTCTGAAACCATATAAAAACAGAATGCATCCTCTTGAGATGTCCTCGTAAGTTTCATCGCTTTACACATAAGGAACCGTTACAAATTCGTTGTGAATGTCTCCCTTTCAGTGCCCTCAATCATCCGTATTCTTAGTGCGTCATTCAAAAGAATGACAACGCATCCAGACTCGAAACACATATTGATAGAAATGTCAAACAGATACAGATGCAATGAGAAAGCGCTTGACGTAGTAGAAGGAGAATGATATTTGTCCTTCAGTGCCCTCAATCATCCGTATTCTTAGTGCGTCATTCAAAAGAATGACAACGCATCCACACTCGAAACACATATTGATAGAAATGTCAAACAGATACAGATGCAATGAGAAAGCGCTTGACGTAGTAGAAGGAGAATGATATTTGTCACAAGGAATGTCTTGCGTCCAGATTGACCTTTAGAAGAAATTGGAGCCGTGGAAAGATGAGCAGATTGATAGTTATGTGCTGTACTGAAGACACAGTAGGTTCCGGGGGAGAAAGCAACAAAAACAAAGCTGTTGTACCTGGGAGTAATTACTTGGTTTGTTCTCACTTTTGACTCTGTACACAAATACGAGGTATTACTTACGGACCATCTGGCTTGTTTGGTTCCAGTTGGGCACTTTATTTATCCGGTGCATATCATCTGTAAGACGGCAGGCTCGAACAAGACACAGTAGGTTCCGGGGGAGAAAGCAACAAAAACAAAGCTGTTGTACCTGGGAGTAATTTTATTACTTGGCTTGTTCTCACTTTTGACTCTGTACACAAATACGAGATATTACTTACGGACCATCTGGCTTGTTTGGTTCCAGTTGGGCACTTTATTTATCCGGTGCATATCATCTGTAAGACGGCAGGCTCGAATATAAGTGTCAAGTACAATAGTCTTGTCAACTCATGAATTGAAATGTGACTTTCTTAAGCTAGTAATGCTAGTGAAAGATGCTTCAATTAACCCTATTGAGCAATAAAAACTTTATGGGTTTCGTTGCTATTGGGATGATTACTTGCAACAACTTAAATTACTCTATCAATTGTTTGTATTGTACAAAGTGTTTAACATTGGTAATGTCTTTCAGTCAGAACTTATCTCGGTAAATAACCGTTTGTAAAAGAAAAAAAGTGACCTTATTCAATGTTAAATTACCTGTCGCAAAATAGGTGGATTTGATTCACTTTAGAATGATCTTCATTGGTAGCAGTATCATAATAGTCTTGTCAACTCATGAATTGAAATGTGACTCTCTTAAGCTAGTAATGCTAGTGAAAGATGCTTCAATTAACCGTATTGAGCAATGAAAAAGTTTATGGGTTTCGTTGCTATTGGGATGATTACTTGCAACAACTTAAATTACTCTATCAATTGTTTGTATAGTACAAAGTGTTCAACATTGGTAATGTCTTTCAGTCAGAACTTATCTCGGTAAATAACCGTTTGTAAAAGAAAATAATAGAAAGTAAAAAGTGACCTTATTCAATGTTAAATTACCTGTCGCAAAATAGGTGGATTTGATTCACTTTAGAATGATCTTCATTGGTAGCAGTATGACTGTTACCATGATACCTTCTTTTTTTAAGCGGATAAAAAGCTAAACACGTTCCTGTTTTTAAACCCCTTTCTTTATAAGCACACATTTTGCACACAAAAAAATGCAGTTTGCATTATTTAATATAGGTATATCACTATCATTATTATTGGTACTTATTACAAAGAGGCATCAAGATAGTAAGTGCTCACTATCAGTATCCAAAAAAATACAGCCCAACTTTATGACTTCCTAAAGTAAAATGAAAATTTCAGCCGTTTGCAATTCTGTTTTTATGTTAGAATTTATTTTCTGATGTAATTATACGTTTTCCTGTGTAATTAGCGAAAACCTGTGCTTGGTCTGTGTGGCAATGGCGATTGTATGCAGGGTTTGTAAGTCTCTTTTTGTTGATGTTGACTATAGAATACAGGGTCGATGTTTTGATCGGAGCTTTTTGTAAATTCTGAGGCATAAATCATTAATCAATTTTCCATGTGAGAAACAAAGGCGGCTTGTGCAAAGTGGTTGACTTATGGTCTTCAACAACCAACGCAATGGCTAAAGGTTTTAACAGTGGATGTTTTTTTATTGATTTTGCCAGGACCTCAATTCGAGAACATTGATTAGACTTTCCACTAGTCAAAAATATTCTGTACCAGTCAGTATTTTAAAAATATTCCAAGCCCAAGGGTTGGTTGTCCACCTCAGTTCTTGTCTGCATTCATTGTTACCTTCTTTCTTTTCTTGAAATATTCTTCTTGTTCGTTATTATAAAAGCTCGAGATAAATCTCATGAAACATCAGATATTTTCAGTATTGAAGTAGCTCCCTGTTTTTAACATAATGAAGAAGTTCGCCACAATTCTGAACCTGTCTGTGACCCAGAATTAAAATAACAAGATGGTGGTCGTCTACAACAGTCCATTTTTATTTTTTTTTTTTCACTCCAATACGATGTCACGTTCTTTTTGGAATATGCTTTTTTAAATAGTAGTTGTTTGCTCTTGCTTAATCTTTGAGTTTCTTTTTGTCTCTGAAATTTCGAACATTGACCCTTGCGAGAAAAAAAAAAAATTGCTTGTTGAATTTTAATCATGAGATCAAACAGCGCAGCGTCCACATAAACCGTGATCCAATGCTATGTGAGTGCTCTAATTAGCCTAATTGATAGATTTTTGGTATATTTGCGATTTTTTGACGATTGAATCCCCATGTTTTAGTTACCTTGAGCAAACACTTCTGCCCATAGACGTGTAGAAAATTAGTAATCGTAATCATAATCACACACACACACACACACACACACATACACACACATACACACACACACACACACATCCATATTCCTCTCCAGATATCTAACAAGCTGGGTCCGTCCCTCCGGGAATTTTTTAGCCCGTAGTTTATTACACACACATACACACACACACACACACACATCCATATTCCTCTCCAGATATCTAACAAGCTGGGTCCGTCCCTCCGGGAATTTTTTAGCCCGTAGTTTAGAATTTTTGAGAGAAAAATTAATTTAACCGCAAGTTTTGTTCGCAACTGCTGACGACAATGGAAACAATATTTCATAATCATAATACAAGTTGTTTTTTCTCCAACTTTTGATGAAACTTTTTACAAAACAAACAATAACAAAATCGAGGGAGGCGAAACATAATTCGATTTTTTAAGCGCTCAAGGGTAATTAGGTGGAGAATGTGGAAATATTTTTGGCTGCAGAATTTTTGGGAAAGTTCTTTTGATTTCTCATCCTATCAAAGGTTGTTCATCTTTGCGATGTAGATAATATGTAGATAGGTTCTTTTCAAATGTGTAAAGTTTCATTAGTAACGTTAAACCAAGAATGAGGATTGAAAGTTTCAGTTAAAGGAAAAAAGTTTTCGTCTACTTTCAACGATAGAAGCTAACGTTTCTTGATTCAAACCTGTTCCTTGTGCAGAGTTGGTTTCAGTTAAAGGAAAAAAGTTTTCGTCTACTTTCAACGATAGAAGCTAACGTTTCTTGATTCAAACCTGTTCCTTGTGCAGAGTTGGCTTGATTGGAATGCAGGAATGCAATATTTATTGTTGCAAGGAATGTACCTATATGATTACCATTGTGTCGTTTACCTATACATCTGCGAGCTCTCTATACTAAGCTCACTTTTCTCGATTAAAAATAATCTCAGGTTGCTTTAAATACTTTTTACCCGAATTACCCGATTTATTGTTGCAAGGAATATACCTATATGATTACCATTGTGTCGTTTACCTATAGATCTGCGAGCTCTCTATACTAAGCTCACTTTTCTCGATTAAAAATAATCTCAGGTTGCTTTAAATACTTTTTACCCGAATTACCCGATAAAAGTACATCACCTAACAAAATAAAGAGAGACTTGGGACCAAACATATGTTTACAATTCAGAATGAAACCCTAAACGCCCATTATGTTCATGATGACTAATATTCAAATTAATTACAACACCTCCACGAATATTAGTCTGAAACCATTGCAAGGTCAAAATTTCGTTGCGAAGAAATCAAATTTGCATAACATGATTATTATTTGCTTTCCTGACTTTTCAGAGGAGGTACAAAGAAAGCTCATTACAACATTGTACAAATATGGGTATGCGAAATTGCTTAAGAAATTTTACCACCAAAAGAGGGTGTTCTCTGATGGGGACTTACACATGAACCTTGGATCTCAAAGGATCAATATCCTGAATATCTCAGAAAAGAAAATTTAAATCTAGGTAAATGTTTTGTTAAAGAGCAAATACATCGAAAAATATTCATCCTTCGATAACGTTATTACAAAACTTCTCGAAAAGGTCCTTGTGTTACTTGTATATGAATCAAATAAACCGCTATGAGACTTACAACTTTCAAGTATGCCATGTCTGTCGAAGTAATGGAAAAAAAAAGCATGAACTAGATAAAACACTAGGGTTCTTTTTCTTTGTTTTCTATGGCAAAAGATAAGGAGTAAATACAAATAAATATCACAATAAAGTGTAAGGTAATAAATATTGATATAAAACATGTTAAGGAGAGAAAAGAATGAACGCTCTTGTCGTAGATATACTAGTCTAGACTCTAAAGCTCTAGACATTTGAGAGATCGATGCAGAACAGAGGAGAAAGGAAAAAGAGAAAGAGGAGGAACAAGGAATGCGACGAGAAAGATCTGCAAGCATGAACATTGAACGTTTTATACTGGGGTCCACAGTGCCATGCTCCATGTGACATTTAGTTTGAGCTGGTAATATTTCTGGACCTCCAAGCAGGGAATATGGGAAACATAAAAGAAGAGCTTTATGGTGATAAAGCTCTTCGTAAATATCCTATTAGACCTCTATTGTTGAATTTGTTGAACATTTCCCCGTGTTTAAACCTCGTGAAACATTCAGCTTGGCACTGTGGACCCTAGTGTTGAATAAGAAGAATAGATTGAAGAATGCAATATTCATATTGGAATTCTTGGAGGATACGCTACAGGCGATTTGAGCTGGTAATATTTCTGGACCTCCAAGCAGGGAACATGGGAAACATAAATGGTGATAAAGCTTTTCCTGAATATCCTACTAGATAACTAGACCTCTATTGTTGAACATTTCCCCGTGTTTAAACCTCGTGAAACATTCAGCATGACACTGTGGACCCTAGTGTTGAATAAGAAGAATAGATTGAAGAATGCAATATTCATATTGGAATTCTTGGAGGATACGCTACAGGCGATCTAGGCTAATTGGGGCAGCTGTTTCGTATCTTTACAAAATTAAAAACATCTCCGACTGTCATCTTTTAAAAGTCAAGTACATGAAGCTCCCGACAAAAATTCCATAATCTTTTAACGACTGTAATGAGCCTGCTTCTTTTCAGACTCTACTAAGCAGGCACTCGACTCCCAAGATAAAATAAAATATTAAGGAGCGCGGTAGCGCTCCGCCCCGCCAAGTCAAGAAAGTTTGACCGCGCTACTAGAGATATTATACTTTTAACGACCGTAATGAGCCTGCTTCTCTTCAGACTCTACTAAGCAGGCACTCGACTCCCAAGATAAAATGAAATATACATATTTCCAAACCACACAGATATTGTTGAGGATGCTCTAAGCCCTAAGCTAATAGGTATTGAATATTGAATCCTCAACTGAAACAGCTGATGAAGTACATTCAAAAGCCACATGAAACAAACATAAGACTGTTGTATAAAATACTGACGCTCTACATATTTCCAAACCACACAGATATTGTTGAGGATGCTCTAAGCTAATAGGTATTGAACATTGAATCCTCAACTGAAACAGCTGATGAAGTACATTCAAAAGCCACATGAAACAAACATAAGACTGTTGTATAAAATACTGACGCTCGGTTTCATACTTTCCAAAAGATAAGCTAAATGCTGCAAATGAAAGACAATGGGAATTGTGTTGGTTTTTAGGCTGCTTTTCTGGGGGGAGAGACAATAATATAAGGGATTAAATATAAATAACGTGAAAATTGCTGAAAATATTTCAATGTTGACAGAACAATGGAAACAAATAAGAAGAGGGTAGAAGTTTGTGGTAGCAGTTTTGTCCTGTTCGCCAAATGTCTTTCTGTTATTGTGTACAATACAATGACGTACATCTCTCTGCGTTAAGTCAGGACAAGACTCGGAAAAAACTTCAAATTCACAAAGACAGTGGCTACCATTTATACTCGTCTGTACATACAACTAAAAGTTTCTGTGTATGACTGTATGTATTTTTCACTTGGAAATTGTTTCAAATTCTAGTAGATGTTTTCCAAATCCATAAACTGATCAGCTGATTCAAAAGGCATTTACCTATCTCATTAAGAACAATTTGTTAATATCATTATCAGGCATACATTTCTGTCATATCTCGTACCATTACTCCTTTCTTCGCAATGTTACCAGATTTAATCAACAACAACAAGTCTATTAGGCTTCAATGAAAAACATCAAAAATTGGGAGGGGGATATCATCTAGTTTACACTATACTATTAGACCATAAAGCTTTTTGACACAAGTTATTTCCCAAAGTCAAAGAGAACAAAATAAACAAGCAGGGTCCGTCCCTCCGGGAATTTTTTAGCCCGTAGTGATTAGAGAAAATCATTTACTTCAAATTCACAAAGACAGTGGCTACCATTTATACTCGTCTGTATACATACAACTAAAAGTTTCTGTGTATGACTGTATGTATTTTTCACTTGGAAATTGTTTCAAAATTCTAGTAGATGTTTTCCAAATCCATAAACTGATCAGCTGATTCAAAAGGCATTTACCTATCTCATTAAGAACAATTTGTTAATAACAGCTTTTCGGATGTCAAGTTATCAGACGAAAAAAGGTTTGAAATTGGAAGCTCGCCATCTTGGTTTTGCTGACCTGAATATTTCATGCGTCTTTGTAGGTTACATTGCAGGCAGACATGAAACAAAGCTGTAGATGGTCTAATTGTTTGACAAGACAGACAGATATTGCTGTGGAGAAATTCAGCACACTCGTAAAAACAAAATGGAGAATTTTCCACTAGATGAGTTCAATTATTCATTGCTCATTGCTGGTAGACAATTTTATATTATTCTCTTTCCCTGTGTTCTTCATTCTATAAGGTTCTGCAGATCATTATTATGTTGTGTTCTACCATTATTGACCCTATTGTGTCTACAAACTTATTCACTCCAAAGGTAATCATTTTGACTTTTCTACTCCTGGTAAGACATTTTTGTTAAAGTTTATATCCGAATGATCGGTCATTAGTTCTTCTTCGTTACTTAAGGAAGCTTTTTCATTCTCATGATATTATCTTGCATTGTTATCACGGATGTTGAGAATTGCTGGCAATCCAGCATTAAGTCATTTTCCTTGCAACTCAACCGAATGGTCCTGCCTCTCTCAAATGTGAATGAATCGAGTACAGCCCAGAAAGAAACAACTCAAACTAGTCATTAACCTCGTCCAAACAAATCAACTCGAGGAACAAAGCTCTGGATTATATAAATACTTTAGATTATAGTAATTATCCTGTACAAAATGCAGTAATTTTAACATCTATTAACTGCGTAAACGATTTAGCGAAATGGCTCGCTCAGAACAATAACATCTTATCAAAATAGTCAAGAAGTGTATCATAATGGTGATTTTATTCTAGACGACTCAATGTTGCATTCGGAAGTTGAGAATCATCATTGAGTTGTAATATACATTTGAATATACAGTCCGTTGTAACTTGCAATATATAGTCCACTTCTTTCTCGAAATCCGCCTCTTCTCAGAGGAAACTTAAATGAAAACCGAAGAACGATTAACAATTTTCTACGTGATATAAATGAAAAAGTTATGCTCGTCTACTCTATCTACATTTTTCCCGTCCTTTATTTGCTCATCATATTTTTCTTTTACCTGAAAAAACCTTCTTTTTTTAAGCGGATAAAAAGCTAAACACGTTCCTGTTTTTAAACCCCTTTCTTTATAAGCACACATTTTGCACACAAAAAAATGCAGTTTGCATTATTTAATATAGGTATATCACTATCATTATTATTGGTACTTATTACAAAGAGGCATCAAGATAGTAAGTGCTCACTATCAGTATCCAAAAAAATACAGCCCAACTTTATGACTTCCTAAAGTAAAATGAAAATTTCAGCCGTTTGCAATTCTGTTTTTATGTTAGAATTTATTTTCTGATGTAATTATACGTTTTCCTGTGTAATTAGCGAAAACCTGTGCTTGGTCTGTGTGGCAATGGCGATTGTATGCAGGGTTTGTAAGTCTCTTTTTGTTGATGTTGACTATAGAATACAGGGTCGATGTTTTGATCGGAGCTTTTTGTAAATTCTGAGGCATAAATCATTAATCAATTTTCCATGTGAGAAACAAAGGCGGCTTGTGCAAAGTGGTTGACTTATGGTCTTCAACAACCAACGCAATGGCTAAAGGTTTTAACAGTGGATGTTTTTTTATTGATTTTGCCAGGACCTCAATTCGAGAACATTGATTAGACTTTCCACTAGTCAAAAATATTCTGTACCAGTCAGTATTTTAAAAATATTCCAAGCCCAAGGGTTGGTTGTCCACCTCAGTTCTTGTCTGCATTCATTGTTACCTTCTTTCTTTTCTTGAAATATTCTTCTTGTTCGTTATTATAAAAGCTCGAGATAAATCTCATGAAACATCAGATATTTTCAGTATTGAAGTAGCTCCCTGTTTTTAACATAATGAAGAAGTTCGCCACAATTCTGAACCTGTCTGTGACCCAGAATTAAAATAACAAGATGGTGGTCGTCTACAACAGTCCATTTTTATTTTTTTTTTTTCACTCCAATACGATGTCACGTTCTTTTTGGAATATGCTTTTTTAAATAGTAGTTGTTTGCTCTTGCTTAATCTTTGAGTTTCTTTTTGTCTCTGAAATTTCGAACATTGACCCTTGCGAGAAAAAAAAATTGCTTGTTGAATTTTAATCATGAGATCAAACAGCGCAGCGTCCACATAAACCGTGATCCAATGCTATGTGAGTGCTCTAATTAGCCTAATTGATAGATTTTTGGTATATTTGCGATTTTTTGACGATTGAATCCCCATGTTTTAGTTACCTTGAGCAAACACTTCTGCCCATAGACGTGTAGAAAATTAGTAATCGTAATCATAATCACACACACACACACACACACACACACACACACACATACACACACACACACACACATCCATATTCCTCTCCAGATATCTAACAAGCTGGGTCCGTCCCTCCGGGAATTTTTTAGCCCGTAGTTTATTCGATCGTGATTAGAGAAAATCAGTACCTATGTACCTACCTAATTTGTTTAATATTCAGTTTATTATCATTCTTGATTTGATTTTTTGATTTTACTTTCACGTAATGATTTAAAATCAAGACTAGAGCCCGTTCTCCCTTATTCCCAATATAAGGTTCAAGTCACCCATCCATTTATCGGCCTTGCTCGGCGTAGCTTAACATATCTGACGCTAAAACCGGTCTTAAATGATCGACTGAAATGTTATCTAAAACTTTCTCGCTTTGAGTTCATAGGTCGTCGCGACAAAGTTCGAGATCAGAGCTCATTTGTGTGAGAAAATGTGAAAAAAAAAATCCCACAATTACTCAATTAACTTTTTAACTCTTTATCTTCCCCGGGTGATTATATTGAATAAGCTGATAATTGAACTCGAGGCTGGCTTCTGCTTTCAATTCCCCCTACAACTCTTTATCTTCCCCGGGTGATTATATTGAATAAGCTGATAATTGAACTCGAGGCTGGCTTCTGCTTTCAATTCCCCCTACACCTGTCCTTATCATGGTGTCCATATCTCGTGTTAGTTTCTGCATCAAGTACTTCACTTCGCGACGTCGTTGTTCTAATTGTATTCACCGTGCATCTATATTTTGCATTGTGCACTTGGGTCTAGAGTTGAGTGCATGTGTATGCACACTATGCAAGGTAATGAATACAATTCGTTCTGCGAGCGCAGACAGTGGCGATTTGATGGGGCATCTAGTAACACTTGACAATAAACTAACGGAATCACCAAATGAGCCCCCATTTACTCCACGAGTAATTTTTACAAAACTGCAAAGATGAAGATAACAAAAGAAATGTATTTCCATAACATAAGGTCCTAAAAATGCCAGTCTCTATTCATGTGATATGCATCCATTGGTATCTTTTCAGTTGAAAGTTCGCCACTGGAATGCGCCAGTAATTATAATAACATTTTGCAAGTATTAATAGCTATCTTGTAGGAAGTATTGAATTATGTGATATGGAGAATGGTTCAACTTATTAGAAGAAACCATTTTCTTTTCCCAGGATTCCACATACAGCCGACCCAAATGGAATCCTACAGTTTAGATGCAGTTTCGAGATATTTGCAACCGTTTCGATTATCTTCTGTGCCATAAATTTGATTTATAGCCCATGTACTATCGTGGTATGGTCATCAGTCAGAACCGTAACAATAGACATAGTTGGTTTAGTGAGGTTGTTTTGACAATACGAGTACCTAAGTGTAAGTATACTTGACCTTCGGTGAGGAGGGTTTGACATTTGCAAAAGCTTCCTAACTGTCACTAATGTCACTATCACCCACTCTTTTTTCCACTGACTGTAATATTACTTGTTCTGACAGAAATTCAATTAAAATCCCGTTTCCATGGAAATTTTCACTTTCATTAACCCCGCATTCGCCCTAGTTGGAACTTGATTTCGCTTTACGTTGGTGAACAGTTGACTGAACACTCTTAAAGTTTGATTTCCGATGACAATGTGAGTGAAATCAATACGATTCAGGGAGAAATATCAAAACAACTGTGCAAAATTATTACCTGAAGCTATCTTTGCCATGGAACCGTAACACCATAATTAGTTTTATGGCGATTATTATTATTTTAACTGCTAATGAGTTGCCTACTAACTACCTAGTATGTACCTCTGTACTAAAAACTGTGGAAAAACTGTTAATGAAGGGATTGAGACCATTGCGTGGTAAGTTTCCGACTAAAGTAAAACAAAATCTCTTGTCAACCATAGTTCAAAATATTCTCTTCCATCAGGATAAGAGTCTTCAAACTGCACAGCTCTATGTTTCAACATAGTGTTAACACCCTGTACTACATCATTGTGATCTGAAAGTAGACAAATGTAATGTCCCTCTGGTTTGGAATTACTACAGCTTCTCCAGCCACATCACATATTCTGCCTATGTATGGCTTTTACGATTACAGGAAGAGTTCATCTTGGAAACTAAATCCGCTGCATTCCCGTATGCATTTCTTTAAGTACGCAAGGACATTCTTTTGGCCAATAGGGAGTTGGCGAATATTTTTTAATCTTTTTTCATGTGGGTGGGAGGGCGGAGATGCTGATAAAAGCCTTTTTTCTAAACGTTCCTACGTATTTTCCCGTGCAGCCGAGAAAATTGCCTCTCCTATTTCCTCGATGCAAGATGAAAAGTTGCATCACGTTGTGAGACTATTGAGTTTTCGAATAGACTCTTCTTCGATAGTAGGAAAAGCCTATTGAATAGTTGAAGGAACCGAGAATGTTCTATTGACAAAGTTTTGACTGTTGTACAAATTTTGACCTTTGTTATAAGAACCTTCTTTAGATTTTTTCCCCCCGGACATCCCGAAATGGACGTAAATTGGATATCATCTTTGAACTAGAATACTGCTCTGCATCCTCTTTATTTCATTTCATATAAAAACAGAATGCATCCTCTTGAGATGTCCTCGTAAGTTTCATCGCTTTACACATAAGGAACCGTTACAAATTCGTTGTGAATGTCTCCCCCACATCTCAGTCCACAGACAAGCCATCATTACCCTTATTCCAATGATTTATTCCCTGACTCCAAGTACAGACTGACAATAGAGGTTAGAATGGAGGGTGAACGTCTACCTTCCCCCACACTTGATGTTTTTGGAGTACAAGTCACAGCTTCTGAGAAGAAACAGATGTTTTCTTTTCTCTTCTCCTTTTAAGATATCTGCTACTACAGGGTTAAGTGATTGGACCTCGGAAACATTTCAAAGTTCTGTTCATTATCGTGTCACTATTTTGTCCTTGGGTATTTCTTAAGTTTCATAACTTTTACCTTCTTATTTATTATATTATGTGTTATCTACCTGTATGATATTCCTATTATTGCAATATGAGCTGTTTATATCACCATTATTACATTATCTATCACTCACGAAAGCTCCTACAAGTGTAGCCTTTGGTCTGACGCCTAGACGACTACATTTTTTGGATTTCCCTATTCCCAATAACCATGATGGTGCTGATTACGGGTTCACAACAACTAATGAGTCATGACTGCTTGAACTTTGACATAAGAACGCTGGAGACCTATTAATAACCTATAACTTTTAGTTTTATGAGTCAGAGTTAAAGGCATTAGGTGCGTTATGGTACTTATGGTAATATGGACAAATCACTTGGTGTTTTCAAATGGGGTTATTGAGTGTTCTCCTAAGTACCAAAGGCATCTAAACTGAAAAGTTGGAAATAATGTAAGTGTGCCAAGTTGAATTTTGAAAATACCACCAAGAAGTGAGGTCTCTATTTTATACTAAGGGAATTATGTCTTGATTCAAATATGTCAGTCACCCTGTATGTATTTATTATGTCTACATCCCTTTTATCTAAGTAAAAGAAATATGGAAGTTATGACAAATTTAAAAATTAATTTAATCTAAATAATAAGAAAGTAAAAAAAAAAATATTAGAACACCGTAAATTATTTGTTGGTGGTACAGTTTATACAATATCCTTAGGTGTTTTGCTTACATACATTTTACTATATTGTCCATAGAGACTTTGAGAACAGTTATTGTCCATTGTGTTCGATTCTATTATGCCGGGCACTCTGATGGACCCAGATCTGTCTGTCAGACGGTCTGAGTGTGAGTGGTGGAAAAATCTTGAGACCTAGATCTATCAGACGGTCTGACGCTTTCCCCGACTGTCTGATAGACCTGAGCGTGAGTGGCCTGTCCCCATAACGACCAAAAAAAACTAGTTAAAACCCCCGCCCAAGTAAAAATCCGGAGTTTCTCACGGTGAATTCAACCCTTGACATGTCAAAATGTTGATCTCTGAATTGTTTCTCTATGTTTCAGATATGAGTCAGGAAATGGCAATCAATGCCTATGACATTGTGAGCACCCTACAAGCCCTGGGCATGATGAAGTATTGGAAGGGTAAACATATCATTCTCAAAAGACAGGTACGTCTTTTAAAGTCATACCCGATGGATAACGGCCAGGTCTACAGCCTCATGTTACCATGTTCTTGGTACAAAAATTAGCTCTGTAAACCGCCTATTGGCTAAAAAGGACTTTTTGACCAATCAAATGGTTTCATATGGATTTCAAGATGTAAAATAATCCAGAAAACCATTCAAAATGGACTAGTATGAAGATAGTATAATGTCAACATGAGACTGTAAACCGGGTGTTAGTTAACCAAAGGATTTACTTCACAGATAGCACACTGAAATGAAAAGGTAACAAAGGGTTTTTCATGAGCTGACCTTTGGGTGACTTGGTTTCCAGTATATTTTTCCTCTTTCAAGCTTTAATTTAGCTTTAGGTTCTCTATCACCGTTATCAAGACAGTTCTCACTTCCCTACGAGTCTATCAATTTACATCCAAGCTGTATTGAGCCTTATCATCTCATTGGATTCATCTAAAGAATGTTGGTTACGTCCAGTACTTGTACATCTCGAAGATATGCTGCTTGATGCTGTGTATTGGAATGTTGATAAAGAAACATAATAATTAGAATTAGTAGAGTGACTCTTTTATTACTTAGCACAATATTTATAACACCCCACTAGGACTGGAACGTGGTACTTAATCTTTCTCCTTATCTAAACCAATACCAATGGTTTTACTTGCATTTCTAGTTCTCTTCGCTCTCTCGTTAAGTTTTAATAGATTCACTCTTGAATGCAATTATGAGTTTTCTTTATAGTGCAGAAGACAGCATTTTTGTTTCTGATCACTGATCAAGCATCAGACGTGGTCTTCAGTATTTCAATCATCTCAAACGGACACTCATTGTACGTATTCCCCTTGGCAATCTCTTCCATCAAGTTCCCGGTGCTCTCTACCATTACGACCTGTCTTGTGATCATAAAAATCAAAACACTCAAGTACAGCTTGTAATTTTAATGAAGCAGTTATTTCTCGTTTCATGTGAGTCTAATATCTCATTGTCAATTACATTCAACAGCTTTCTGCTTTATTTTACCTAATGATCATCACAGAGGAAGTGTTTATTATTATTTAAGTCAGAATCTCTTCTCTGTTCTCTCTCTGTATGTGTACTGCTCTTTTCTTTAATTAAAAAATATGAAAATTTTATTATAGTTATGAACTTGTGAGCTGAAAACATCAGGGCTCGTTGTGGTTGAACCAGAAACAAGAATAATATTTCATAGAAAAGTGCGTGTGTTGAAAGCACTAGCAGATAATATCCCAGAACGTTTACTTGAGTACAATGTGATTACTTTTCTCTGATTAAATGTTAAAAGTAATAAACGGTCAAATCTGGAGATTCAGATAAAGGAAATAACGTTGTTGACAAATGTTGGACTTGGGTGCGGAAAGGTAAGTTAAGTATTATCTGTTAATGAATGGTTAAATCTCGTGGATAATGCTTATTGCTCTTCAAATTTTCGTACTTTACTCTCTGATACTTGCGTTTGTTAAGAGTTATCAGTATCATTAACCCAGATACGACTTCGAGGTAGATTCAAGAAACCTCGCCGATGACTCATTGGGCGCATTAAGATAATAATTGCATCCAAACCATTTTTCACACCGACTTTTGCAACTCCGCGGGGCATGAGAAAAAGTTGTCCTCTTTATGTCTTTATACTTCTCATTGTGTATAAACTTCGCATATATCTCACCTATGACAATATGAGGCCGCCGCACACCCAGACACCTCCACAACGGATATGTATAAACACAGGTGTGGGACTTGACAACAAATGAACCTCCGTGAAACAAGGCCTGGCAAGCAATTAGTTAGATGAAGTGGTTGGCAGCGTTTCTTTATTTTCTTTTGTTTTATTAGGTCTCATTATGATAATTATTAAAAATAATATACAATAAACCTTTTGTTTTATGCTAATGTGGAAACACGCTCTGTGCACTTTGCACATCGTAGGTAATGTGAGGTAAAGGAGAGCTTGGTATCATTAAAATAAAACTAGGATGCGTTGAGCCGTGCGGTCAGTACATCAGAAGACGAGTTGATGCGGTCGCCACGTCATCACCATTAGAAAGCTAGACACGAGGATAGTTAATACTTAGTATAGGTACATACTTTATATAGGTACCTTGTAAATTATTAGAAATAATTAAAAAAAAATATATATATATATATATTCTTTGTATGAATAGGATTACTAGATATTGAATAATAATATTAATAATTATGTAGGTACTTTGTTATGTATATAGATCTCATCAACGCATAGCTCCTTTGATTTTGTTAAAATAATAATTTTGAAATTGAAATTTGATTTGGAAAAAAATGGTATTTTCAAGTTCATTTTCAGAAAAAATCTCCCATCAAACATGAGTATTTTGGTAAAATAATAATAATAATATCGTAGGTTGGTATGTACCAGTTTGTTAACAGTCATACATACCAGAAGAATAACTTATAATTTGTTAAATTTGTGTTTACACTAAACATAAATTACATTATTATTTTTATTTTTCACCAACTGTTACTTTTTCCTTGTTTCTCTTTGAGAGATAGAAAAAAAATGAACTAACATTTGTCTTGGTGATGGTGACAAGTGTCTTTGGGAATGGTTTATGTGTCGCCAAAGATACTGTGCTACTAGAATGTTATGCTACAAAGTTCTTTATTAAAAAAGCTAAAACTTTTCAACAGTTGTAATGAAAATGGTGAACTTTTATTTTCAGTTAAATCTATTTTGTCATATACTTAAATTATATGTGTGTACATATTACACTTGCTAATGTACGAGTGCATGGGAACTCCTACCTAAATACTGGGTTAACTCCTTGAATTTGATGGCATATTCGTTCTCTTTTGACAAAATTTTTGATGGCAAATTCGAAGAAATCAGGCTGTATCTCGCAAATTATTGGTGTAAAAAAAGTGGATATAACTTTCGAATTTTTTTGATATTGGCTTGTCACAAGCGCATATTTCGTGAACCATCATTCCTAGAACCCTTACATGTACACCGATCGATTTCTCGTGAAAAGTTACA
>NW_007377662.1:21232-53912 GCF_000475195.1 Diaphorina citri
AGTTTCGTACAGACCGCGTGCCACCTCACACCTGCCCGGGTTCACGCCTGCTGTAGCGAGTACCGCCGGTCATTGGACGGTTTCAGCGGCGCGACCAGAGCTTTGGCCTGCGGGAATCTCTCATGGTATCGCTCGTAGCGAAGATACTTGACCGTGACCAGCTTGCTGTTGAACCAGGCGCCGTGCAGTGTTCGATATGCACGACCTGAAATCAAAAATGGAAAGTACATGGAGTTATGACGTTGTTGTTGATACAATGGAGGAGTTGCAATTGGGAAAATATTATTAATAAAAGGTCGATTCCTACGTAAAAAGTTGTGAAAAATCCGAATCTGAGGTCAAAACTCCGAAAAAGTAACTTTAAAAGGTCGAAAATTCAATTTTTAATTGCTGTTCTAATGAAAAAGTTCAAATAGTTGTGACGTCAGATTTCACGTCAAAATGCGCAGAAACGCTTGTGCACAAACAAACGAAGCGGGAGTCATGAATTATGAAGTCATCACCTACGGGAGCGTATGCCGTGACGTCAAAGTTCACGATTTACCGGTATTTTTTAAATCGATTTATCTCGGTATCTAGAATCGTAGAAGAAAAAGAAAAATTCCGTTGGTCCTCATTTTTCCTGCTCTATGACTTTGAAACATCACCCAAGTAAGCGAAAAAATCCGTTCTTCCTTATTTTTCCTGCTCTATGACTTTAAAACATCACCCAAGTAAGCGGAACTGATCTATTGTGACTTGAACACTCAAATCAACTACCTATTTCCCCGAAATGTTCATCCGTAATACGTAATACCTCCTCTTTATTAAGATTATCAAAATGAAGTATGTCCACGTTTTGGCCATAAAAAAATGCCAGTATACGTTTGGTCCTTCATCCTTCTTACTTTAAAAATGAAACACATTTGGTACAGAAGGGTACTTGTGAAAAATATCCCAACGTTCAGTAATCCTCAGGAAACAAGAAATGGTCTGTTTAAATGGAACAATTAGATTTATAGATGGGAAAAATCCCGTCTCTAAAATGTTGTCTTCTGAGAGATAAAGTCAACTAGATGTATTTCACGTATTGATCCAATTCTTTCCAGACATTTCGCTAGAGAAAAAGTTAGATACAGAAGAATAGAATGAACTTTTTAATAATACGTTTGCCTCTGCTAGAGCTTTTTTTTTCTGGCTTTGAACCAAAAAATGTAGAACATCTTGAGTTTCATCTCCCATTCCCTATCCAAGATATATCTTCATTCTCTTCTTGAATTTTTTTGAAATCTAATATTCCCGACACAGAATTCTTTCCTTTATTAATTTTCTTCTCTTTTGGGGTTTCCAAACTTACCTCTTTATATTTTCCGTTACGCTAAACTTTTTTTTTTTCTAATGTAAGATCGAGTTCAAGCACCTTTAAGAAATTGAAATGGCAATTCAAACCCAAATGTTGTTCTGTAAAATACACTTTTTCAAAGTCAAATGTTTCCTATTAGAGACCATAGGTCACTGCTTATTATTTTCACATAAGAGTGTCGTAGTGTGATTAATAAACACTGGGCAATGGATTTTTCATTTAGTTTTATGACTAAAGTAAAGTTAAAAATTTTCCCCCAATTTACCTGAACCTAAAAAGAGAGTGATCTTTTCTCAAAAGTTGCGTAACGAAATACCCTGTGTATGAATTGTATAATAAATTATGCTCATGTACAATGTGTCGCAACCTAATATAAAACCTAATGAGATGATGTACTTTGTAATCAAAGGAAAAATAAGGGAGCCTGCCTGGAAGCTATAGGGGCAGACCATCTATTATTCAGTATCAAACGTCTGAGTATTTTGTGTTTTTCTTTCCTCATCTCTAATTCTATTTTCAGTCAGAATGTTTACTTTGTTCGAATATGGAAGGTGGAGAGGTATGATGTATCTTGATATACAGAGTAACATGAAAGCCAGTCACACCCCCATCAAACGGAAATTCTACGTTGGAAAATTCAAATGACTAATTAGGGACAAACCGCATAACAGGTTAGAGGATTTATCTGAAATCAATCAAATGAGGAATTGCTCCAAATGAAAACTTCAAGTCAGTTTCTTTAACGAAATTCTCCCTTTTCTAATGGGCGGTTCCTCGAATTGAACATTATTATACATAATACATACCAAATTTCAAGTCTCTAGCTCTTACCGTTCTCGAGATATTTTGTTTACAGACAGACACACACACGGACCAATGGCTGAAAGTAACAACAACAACAACAACAACAACAACAACAACAACAACAACAACAACAACAACAACAACAACAACTACAACAACTACAACAACTACAACAACAACAACAACAACAACAACAACAACAACACCAACAACACCAACAACAACAACAACAACAACAACAACAACATGATAAGGTCGTTTGTCGTTTGCAAGCTTTATTAATCGACATTAATTTGTGACGAGCATTCATGCCTGAGACAGCTAAAATTCCTTTCTTTAAGTGGATGACTATTACTATTTCGTTTATCATTAATATTACGTTTCTTCTCCCACCCCACCTCGCCCATCTCTCTCTTCCAATCTTTCATACTAATTTACCATCCCCGCCCTTGGACTGCTCCTTGTTTCAGGATGTGTTGGATGAGCACGAAGAGAAGAAGAAAGCCATGAAGCTCAAAATCAAAGAAGTGGATCCGTCATGTCTTAAATGGACCCCTTACAGCACTCCAATGACCACGTCCTCCTGAAACAGGCATACGGTAAGTCAAGTCAATAACTAATAATATTTGAAAAAAAAAAAAAAAAACTTTCGAATTTTTTTGATATTGGCTTGTCACAAGCGCATATTTCGTGAACCATCATTCCTAGAACCCTTACATGTACACCGATCGATTTCTCGTGAAAAGTTACATAGGAAAGACTCCTTGGTCATCTTAAATACTCTAATGGAAACTCTTGTTGAAAAAAAAATCAAAATCATGTTAAAATATTTGGAGATATCACAGAGAGTAGAGAGGGAGCAGAGAGAACCTTCCAGTCTGAAAGCAGACCCCACCCTCTCTAGATTTGTTATCGAAAACTCGGTGAATTTGGAAGGCCCGCGGTCACAAAGTGAGTTTAAACTCCGTTTAAGTTTTAATCTGGGTTTTAAGGAATCTGATTGGCTGAAATTTTTGAAAATCAACCAATCAGATTGCTTAATCCGAAAGTTAAACCGAGTTTAAACTCACATTGTGGCCCCCGGCCTAAGGCTTTCATAAACCGTGTAGTGAACACACACACACCTGCACATTTACCATGTAAGTTATGAGTTATGTCCCTTTGTTCCTCAAGTATACAAAACCCAGTTGAAATTATTTTAACATTACAGTTTTGTCGATTTTGGCAGTCGACCACCGAACTTTTAATAGGCACGCGTGTTATCCGAGACCAATAGTACTCATTATAAACATACTGACAGACACCGCTATAACTATTAACACACACCTCAGTTGTGGTCAGTACAGATCACTCTTAATTTCGAGTTTAACCAAAATAATAAAAGTTAATAATATCAAGCGCGCCGGGAGGCGCGCGAACGTCAAGAGTTCGCAGCACCGCCCGGCCTATATTAACACGAAACAGAATTTCAGCGTATCAACACTTTAAGCATCTGCTGGGAAATACGGGGCATCACCTGACTTTAGATTGACTTCATAATTGCTGACTCTTTACTTTTGGCCAAATTCAGCTTCAAAGTAATAAACACTGTGTATTTTTTTGCTCTTTTTTGGCTATATTTAGCCTCAAAATAACAAAAGTAATAAACATTGCATGAACAACTTGGTATGAATATAATAAACCATGTTTAATTTGATGGTTAATGGCTATCCTTTTCATAATGCTCGTGCTCCTTGTGCCTCAGCAGGTGATGGAAAATGGCTCCGAAATTCATATTCTTTTCTGGTCCGAATACCTTATTATCCGTGCCAAGTTCCACTGAAAATACTGAAATTGATGTACAAACACAATTTGACATGAAATTGCAATACTCTTAATTTAAATTACCATAAGGAATTCACCCGATAACTATGAGCGTGGTAGGGCTCTGCCCCGCAAAGTCAAGAAAAGTTGACAGTGCTACTAGAGATATTATATGCCACAGACCAAGTAGCCATTTTCAGGTAGTTATAAAGGAAAAACTACAAACGATGGAAGAAAACGGTTTTTAGTTACCATGCCGATCTGATTGGTCGTTTCCACAGTGCTGTAGATCTTTGACGATCATTCTTTTCCTCAATATTGATCCCAGAGAGCCATTACACTTTAGAAAGGTCATCGTAGAGAGAGAGCCACAGCAAATCAATAGATATACGATAAACCTAATATTCCACAGCTTTTCTCAAACTAGTCAGAATCAGGGGGGGGCCTCAAATAAAAACAGCTATTGAAAGTTGTACTCGTAAAATGTCACTTTGTAACTACTCGTTTTTAAAGGCTTTGCGTGGAATTTTTAAATATCTGAAATGTTTTTTAGCTGCACAAACTTTTTGGTGAAATTTTCTTTATAAAGTTCTTTTTGTTCTTAGAATTACATCTTAGAAAAGTTCTTGGAAATTCATCTGAAGTTCTAAATCCCCATTCTTCAGATTCACGACAAAAATGGGTATCCAATCCACAAGGTATACAAACTGTTGGTAGGTTTGGAGACGACACAAAGGCTAGAAACGGCTGCTTTGTGGCCAGGGCATAACTATTGATTTATGAACCACATTCCAAGCTGAAGTATATTGTCAATTATTTGCTTGGAACTGTTTAACTCCTGACCAACGGCTATGTTCTCAGAGCAAGGAGAACAATGCACCATTACCGAGAAGTGGAGGGCCCAGGCCCGAGTTTATGAGAGGGCCTCAGGGCCCTCAGGTGTGACAAGTAGAGTAAAAGTGTTAAAGGAGGCTAACTACGCTACGTTTGGGCGTGTAGGACTTAAACATGTTAAAGGAAAGAGACAAAGAAATTTTTGCAAAACAATGTCTGGGCCCCACTCTGAGCTCCTAGGGACATTTTTGCATTTGTTATTGAGTTACACTTAAATTTAAGTAGTTATTTACTTTGCTACTCAGAATCTTTTTTTTTTTTTTTTTTTTTTTTTTTTTACCCCCCCACAATGGAACCCAAATTTTTTTTGGAAAATTTTTTTTTTTTTTTTTTTTTTTTTTTTTTACTGTAGAGGCACACATGGGTACCTAGATGTTGACTCCACATGAGTGGGAATTGTATGTTTTGACTTTTTTTTGCAAAATCACATTTAATTTTACTAACCGGTCGAGTATTACTCGGATGTAATGATACTTTTAATCAGATGTCATACTTGAATCAAGTGCCCTTCATTAAACCAGGCCTTAGATCTACCTCAGGCACCGGGGAACTTTTGGTATTAGTATCTCAGACACAACTGGTTTGCGACAATGTTGCAAACCGAATGCATTTTCTCTCTTCTCTTTTTTTCTTTCTCCCTCCCCCACAGCAGGTTTGCAACAATGTTGCAGATTGTGGCAAACTGCATGCCATCTCTCTCTGTCTCTTTTCTTCTTATTCTTCTTCTTTTCTCTCTCTTCTCTCCCGCTCTCTCATCAAAGTTGCCATTTAAATCCTTAAGTAGTGTCATTTTCAGACGGCAAACTTGAAGAACATGAACATCAAATCCTGTTATATGAGACGGGTGGTTTTTCGACTACCGAGGCGAGGTGATTTATTTGGTCTAATTTTTAGTACATTCTTTAGTACAAGAGGCAGGTAGAGGCAATTCCCTTGTTACTTGTTACTCTTCTTCACATCAGCACTCTTATGGCCGGGACCACAATCCCAGTTTAAGCACACTGATTGTTAGATTTCAAAAATTTCCAGGAGATTAACGTAAACGGATTTTAAACTCTAACCTAACTCCAAAGATTTTACTACATGAGTAAATATTACATGTAGGTTGATATTGCAAAATGAGTACAAGAATAAACAATGAAATTTGCAGAATCAGCTGCCCTCCAATCTACGAAATTCTGTCGAATTGCAAAATAGTCATCACCAATACGGAGAATTTAATCTCTTGAATTTGAAACTGGTCCGATCTCCGGAAATAGCAGTGGTTAGAGTAGGGGCGCGGACTCCAAGAATTTTGTAAGGCGTTCTTGGAATTGCAATTCTTTTGTGCCATTATCCAATTTAGTAAACTGGTAGGAAAAATGTTCTTTGTGGTGTGTGTACTTGGAAATTTTTCCAAGTTCAAAGGGGTACAAAGAGAATTGCTGTGTAATTTGCACAATGCACACTGTAGTTTGTAGACACATATATCGGGATTGTTTTTCTTATACCAAAAGGGGATAATATATAACCCTGGGGCCAGTTTCATCCAGTTCTGGCGAAACAAAATTTATCAAACGTTCAAGCTTGGTCGACTGTTGCTCAGCTTGACACCTTGGGTTTAAGCTGGCTTGAGACTTTTCCTTAAGCTAGGGGCTTTCTCTCATAAATTTCGTTTGATTTACGGCGTTTGTATGTCGGCATTATGAGGCATAATTTAACCGAATCTCCTGACATTCCGTAATTGGCTGAAAAAAAGAAATGAACTATCGGATGAGGGGGAAACGTCCATTTCCTTCGTAATTACGTTCCCTATGCAAAATCAGGTGGCTTTGAATGTCAGCTTGTCAGGTGCATGCATTTAATGAAGATGTTATTAGTAAAAACATACCATCTAATAATGTGTAATTGTTATATGCAGAAATTTTGTAATATTATAATATGCACCGTGCATATTTTTTATCTTGATCCAAATAACTCACGTCGCCGAAGGGAGGGAGTTGTTTTTTTTATTATTATATTTTTATTTTATAATAATTACTTATTTTTTATTATTAGTCTTTCGGTATTTTCAGTCATTACATGTTCCACCCTTGTAATGGGGATTGAAACATTTCCACGTGCTGAAAAGAGTCTTCTAAAGTTAGACATGAAACATTACTTCCATTCGTATAGTTATAGTAGTATAAGGGTTGAAAAAATTGCATTATGGAACTTTTGCAGAAAACTTCACAAGGAAAGGTGCACGAATAGAGGGGCCCAGGCAGGAGAAAAATCTTTTGGCTCTCAAACCATAGCCCATGGTTCAACCCATTAACATGAATAAAGTGAATTTTTACTTTCTATTATTAACACTAAAAATGATTTTGGGTGAGTAAAAACACTTGGCTTTATGTTTTACGTATATTTTTATTAAATTGCAGATGGATCCATTTCGGCTGCTACGCCATCATCAGTGTATTATTACTAACTATTACTAACTAAGTCTTTTTCCCTAATGGGGAAGGTTTTTTTTTTTTTTTTTTTTTTTTTTTTTTTTATGAAAAAATCTAAATAAAAAAAAATAAAAAAAAACTAAAAACAAACGGGAAAAAAAAAAAAAAAAAAAAAAAAAAAAAAAAACCTTCCCCATTAGGGAAAAATTTAGATTAAGACTTAGTTAGTAATAATACACTGATGATGGCGTAACAGCCGAAATTGATCCATCTGTAATTTAATAAAAATATACGTAAAACTTTAAGCCAAGTATTTTTACTCACCCAAAATCATTTTTAGTGTTTGAATTGTTTTACCAAGTGTGTGTACCAACAAATAAGTTAATACTAACTTATTCCTTTGATGAATTTTTAAATAAATTTATTAAAAGAGGGCGCATTAAATGTTATTGTCATGTGCCCGAGAATATAGAGAAAATCGCTATTTAGGCAACATTCAGAACGGATAGACAGCAGACAGTATAGGCACACAAGGAAGAAAAAGAAAGAATGGGTGGAATGAAAAATCGAGTCAGGTTCAAACACAAGAGGTACACATTTTTCAAGTCAGCCCTGACTAGAGAATCCCATACCTTCTGCTAGTCAACTACCTTTCTTCCCACAGGACTCTCCGGGACTACAAAATTACAAAATTCTTGGGCGCAATGGAGACGTCAGTTTCCAAGAACGCCCACAGTGCCCCCTAGACAAGGAAATGGCAAATGTGATGGTGATGATGATTTTTATAATGAACAAAAAAAGAGGCCCCACACGAGGGAAAGAGAGATAGTATTAGTGTGCTACACCCCCGCTCACTCTGTTTTAGCAAGGTTTTGACCTACTTGGCAGATTTTGAAATCGCGTTTTCTGAACTGTTAAGGTACCTCCCTATTAGTCTGTGCTATAAACACGTTTATTTATTTTTTTATGTTTCTTTATGGGTGGAAATCTTTCTAACCGTGATAGTGATAATAATGATTGTAATTGTGTTGGGTGAACGCGGAGGTAAGAAATAAGTGAGGCATTAGGAATTGGGAGGAGAGAGAGAGAGAGATGGACAGAGGGAGAGAGAAAGGGTGAGAGGAAGAGGGTGGTGGCACAAATCGAAGAGAAATTTCTCGACTTTTCTTTTCCTCTTTCTCTTTATTTCTTTCTCTCTCTCTCTCTCTCTCTCTCTCTCTCTCTCTCTCTCTCTCTCTCTCTCTCTCCCTCCCTCTCTCTCTCTTTTTCTCTCTCCCACCTTCCTCTGTTCTCTGTATTTTTATTTTCCGCTCTCCTCTTTAACTTCTGATCTCTGTCTACTTCTATTTCCCCAAGTCATTCCCTCTCCTTCCCTCCCAATCACCTCATTTCCACATGTTTAGGCTTTTCTCTTCCTCTCTCTAGTTTCCCTCTGCTCTCTAATCTTTTTCTCTCTTTTCCCTGTGCTCTCTTTTTCGTCTTCTCTCCAACTCTAATCTTCCTCTCTCATTTCCCTTTCCTCTCTTTCGTTCTCCTTTGCTCTCTACTTCCTTTCTTTATCTCCTCTCACACTCCAAGTTTCCTCTCCCATTTCCCTCTCCTCTCTAATATTCCCCTTTTTCCCCCTCTACTCTCTATTTTTCTCTTCTCTCTCCGTTCCTTGCCTCTCAGACTCAGGAATGCAGTGGATAATCGGTTCAGAAAAATCTCACCACACACCAATAACTCTGCAGTCTGCACCATGGGTTCCAATCCCAACAGAAGGTATGCAGATAACGGTACCCTGGCAGATACCATCTTCACTGGAACGTTACCGATTAGCGATCTAGTTATCTGCCATTCGATAACTCTGCACCATGGGTTCCAATTCCAACAGAAGGTATGCAGATAACGGTACCCTGGCAGATACCATCTTCACTGGAACGTTACCGATTAGCGATCTAGTTATCTGCCATTCTGCCTGCATCTCGAGAAGGAATTTATTGGAAGCATTGTTGAATAATGGTCAGTTAGTCAGTGTTGAGGTAGAAACACAATACTATCATGTCACGTGAGCTCATGGCGAATCAAAAAGATGTAGTTCAAAGTTTTCCCAAATATTGTAGGTAATTTCGTTCAGGACAGCCACACTGCCCTCATGTCACTTGAGCTCACGTGACGTGATAGTAGTGTAGCTGTCCTGATCGAAATTACCTACAATATTATGGGAAAACTTTCTATCTGCATCTATCTGACTCCCCATGAGCTAACGTGACGTGATGCTAGTATATTTCTAACTTTAGCGTTGAATGGTGGAGATTGTACTAGGCCAGGGATTTCCAACTGACGGTGGCCGGTCCGAGCTACGCTAAGTTTTATGACTTGACTTGGACTCGAACCACCAACCTCCAGATCCAGAGTCCATCGTGCTAAACACCTGCACCACTGAGGTTGGAAAAAATCCTCTATATGTCAACTTTTCCAATTGGAATGTCTACTGTTCGGAAGTTGTGTGAGGTCAACTGAACTACATACTTAGTACGGTAGATTCGTAGAAGCTTAACCCATGCTTTAGGGCGGTTTGCCCCTACACCCAAACCTCGGATTGGGGTACTAGTACAGTAGTCAGTTAAAACCCCCCAAAAAGAAACCGGAATTTCGTGCCGATTTTTTAAAGTGGGGGAGAGAAGGGAGCGCGACAAAATGTGAAATTACTTTGGCGAATAATTTGCATCGGCATCGGCCAAGATATTGGCACGCCGCACACACTGAGTGAAAAAAAAAGAGAAAATAATAGAGACAGTGTAGAGAGAAAAGACATTACAGATCACAACGTTCTCTCTCTCTCTCTCTCTCTCTCTCTCTCTCTCTCTCTCTCTCTCTCTCTCTCTCTCTGGCATGTCTGTGCTGAGGTCAGTTACCTTTCAATGTGGTCTGAGTTGTGGGAGGCATAGCTCTCAGTCAGGCCTGGTCACTTGGAAGGTGCCGGGTTCGATTCCCGGTGAGAGCAAACATATTCGATATTTGATTCAACGGGCTTCAGGCTTCTTCAGATCATACTTTTAGCCATACCTATATTAGATTGACACTTACCTATGTTCATAAATATGACTCTCGGTGGTACTTTACCTGAAATAAAGCATCTAAAGCAACAATTTAAGTATCCCACTATTTTGGTACAAGACAGCTTTTGTGTAATTTCAACTCCCTTAAAGTTTCCGAGACTTATTACATTACATTGAAATAAGGGTCGAGTATGTAGGACTATTGTACCCCTTTCGAGACACGTACTGCCAAAAGCTTTCAGGTCACCCTACACCGGAGGGCCCGGCAAGTGTCCTCTCCCTTCTTGATCACCCTGTACCCATCAAGCTTCCATCGAGTTTTTTATTCGAGTGTAAATTTGGTGTATGAGGAGGTATTTGGTGAATGTGCTGTGATGTATCTCTGGCCAAATCAGGTCAGCTACCTTCTTGGTTTTGGAGTTTGACTGTCTGCTCACAAGATTCGCGAAGTCTTACGAGAAATTTCGCCCAGGCTTGGACTCGAACTTGCGGAATTTACTCGTTTTTTTTTCTCACTAGAATGCCCGATAGAGTCAAAATGACTCCCTTTCATTTTCAGCCTCGTGCGATTAATCGAGGATCCTGTTCAAGCGAAAAGACTAGTTTGCATAAAATCTCACCTTGCCCCTCACATGATACGTACCCAATTGCAATAAAATAATAATCATAAGTTTCCATTTATTATTTTCAATTTAACACTTGGAACATACAGAATTTTTATAAATGGTATACCCATCCGTAAAAGCAGAGCTTGTGCCACGGATGGGGAAATTGGTGGGAAAATTGGGTTATGGTATATAACTTTCGAAGCTTTTGTGTACACCCTGTACATCCCCCACCCACAACCCCAAGTATTTATTGAATAATACATTGTGCTATTATTAATTATGGAAATTGATAAAGGCTCTGTGGTCTGGCTATTCCGCAATTTCCTAACCCCTTTCTCCCCCTCCTGTATTGATCCAATATGGCTTTCCAATATTTCCAATGCATATCATTATTGTGAGACAACTGGAATTGCTTAGGGTGGCTCAGAAACGAGGTGCATTAAAAGTGACAGACTGATTGAAATCTCTTATACATAGGTTGAAATGGTTGCCCCTCACATAAGATTTACTTATTGTAGATTGTACCTAATATTGCAATAAACTTTTGAGCTGTCATACACAGGTGGGTAATGGTGTAACTAGTTTGGATACCAAGTAGCATTTAATTTATCTATCCTCTATGTTTTACCACAGGGTTACTTTCCTAAAATGAGCATGGTGTAAATAAAAATGTACCTTCTTTATTTTCAATTTTGTTCTCTTTTTCCTTTTTGCAAACCTTTTCCTTTTAACTTAGTTAATCATTTTAACTTTTTTACTATACTTAGTTAATCATTTTAACTTTTTTTTTCTTTCTGTGTGACAGACCAATTTTGAAAATGTGTCCTGAACCAGATATTTTGTACGCTTTTGTAGAAATTCCGGTAAGTACAGCATCAGATAGACCGAACGGCAGATTCGTTGTATAATCTCCACCTACATTCCTTATTCCTAATACCTACATTATTTGATTAAATATTCGCGTTTAAATCTACAAATGGGGGTGCGCATCCGGGTCCTTACATTCCATTTTCCTCCATTCTATTTTCTTTTCTTTTTTTCTGTATTCTTTGTATATGAACTTTCTATTCAATTTTTCTTTATTCTTCATATGTATATGTATAGTATTCTGTATTCTATGACGTACGTGTAGTTTGGGAAAGACTGTATTCTATGAATTTTCTATGTACATTCATTCTCTTCTGTATTTTCTGTGTTCTTTATGCCTTATGGGTCAATAATTTACCCTTGCTTTTCTTCTGTTGCAGGATGGTTCGGTGAGGCTCCAGCATAACCATTCGTTACAAAATCACAAATAAATTCCTTCAGTCATAGGCTCAATTGAAAAAAAAGTCCTGCGTAGGTTTTCAGAATTAAATAATCCTAGTTTATACGAGTCGTATATTTGACCCTAAAATGTATTCTGTTCAATGTTGAAATCATTCTAGAATTTTCTGGTTTCGTAAACGGAATTTGCAATACACCGTTTTTCGTGCACCTTAGACCCTCTTCTGTACATTTTATAAATGACAATCCTAGCTTAGTACATGACAATGCATATTTTTGCTTCCAGTCTCCTAAATTTGTACCGGCTTCCAATATTAATTTCGCCAGGTAAATGGGCCCATAAAAGGAGTAAAGTTCCTATCCTTAACAGATAACTATGTGTGTATCTACATAATTATATCAAAATTCCATAATATTGTCAACATTGAACAGGCGTCCATGCTCTCTCTAATGAAAATTTTACGAATACAAAGTTCAGAGTCATAATTAATTATTTATTTATTTTAGATGTAATTTCAATTTAAATTAAATTATGGTTTAGTACAATTTTATTATTTAATTATTAAGATTTTTTATTGTAAACTTTATTGAGGTAAATTGGGTGTTTATGCTATTTATATTGCAACATGTGTTTAACTCATTTGAGGTTGTTTTTATTATTTTCTGTTGTGAGTTTGAGTTTAACTCACTCTTTTTCCTTAAAAAAAAAATATGTGTATGATTAAAATATTGTGTTTAAAGAAGTTAATACGAAAATATGAAAAAGCCACTATCTTAGTTTCAAATACAAATACCTAATGAATAATTAAACATTGTGAATTTGTTTTAGGTACATGATACTCGTAATTACCAAGTTTTGCAAATAAGATTATTGCTCTTATGAGCCAGTTTTGTGCCAAATTTTACGATTAGAATGAACGATGAAACTGGAAAGACATTAAAATAAAATTAATAATATTATTTATTTAAGATTTGTTGTTTTCTAACAATTCGTTTTGTTTGATATCTATAGGACTATATTATTGTAACTACAATTTCAAGGACTATTTTAATATTTAATTGCAAAATAAAATAATAATAATAAAGGAGCAAAAAATACCCAATGCAAAAATACTTTTGATTTCCAGGATATCTGGTAAGAAGTATGACTTAAATAAAATGAAAATAAAGAAGGTATTGTTTTCAATCTTGATTTTTTTTTTTTTTTTTTTTAGATTTTTGTGTTTACACAACGAAAATGTGCAGCTTGAAAAATATAAATAATGAAAGCTTGTTGACAAACATGTAACCACATTGTGAACACAGAGTTGTATGGAAGGGGTGGGGACAACTGACAGATGTTAAGACAAATTGCTACTCATGGGGATGCAGTCAAAACAAGACACAGTAAGTTAAATATCACCGAGACACCGAGTTCATTTCATCACTTGGTTTGATGAACTCTCCCGATTGACTAATACTTCCTCCCTAATCCCTGAATGACTCTTCAGCTATCCTCCTCACACTTACTAACTCGCAAATCAGCTACCTACTCTTCTTCTCAACTGCAAAAAAAAAAAAAAAAAAAAAAAAAAAAAAAAGTTTTTTTCAATTTTTTTACAAATTAGCTACCTACTCTTCTTCTCAACTGCAAAAAAAAACTTTTTTTCGATACTTCTTAGATTGATTGTTTATCTTCGTCACAAAATCAAGGTCTGAACAATCAATTAGGTACCTACCTATTAATTATTTCTTTAGCAAGAAGCAAACTACCAAATTTGTAGACACAACAAATGAAATACGAAGCTACCCACACCATGTGTGGTTTGATTTTTCTACTAGCGAAAATTAAGATTCGGATTTTGACGTTTGACCCCACATTACAAGTTCTGTCTGTTTAGTATATTTACCTTAGCCTCACCTTACGAACCTCACCAGTAGCAAAAACTTAAGCTATTAGTACAACATGATGTTCTTTATGTAGTTACCTATCTTGCCTACAACATTGTAGAGGGACACCTGTTTAATTTGAGGCCCTCTTTAGGGTGCAATAACTATTTGAGGTAAGCGTACCTACGAGGAAAGTGAAATTAAGCATAGAAAGGGAAAATGGTTATGGATAGATCGTTAGCTTGTGCCTTGTGATCTGGTTTGTTCTAGTCACCGAACTCTTTGTCACCATGTTTATATTGTTTATTTAGTTCATGTGGACATTGGGGACCAGCTGTTACTTGTAGAGGGACCTTTTTTTTAGTCTTACAAACGGGGTTTTAATGATATACAAATCTGCTCATTTTTGTGAACACCCATCTCTTTTCCATCAATTATTTAACCAGTCTTACAAACGGGGTTTTAATGATATACAAATCTGCTCATTTTTGTGAACACCCATCTCTTTTCCATCAATTATTTAACCACTGGACGAACTGTTTGTTATTATTGAAAAAAAAAAATGTGAATTTTTGGATTAAAAGTACATTAACAACTTCAAATTGAGGGCAAAAAACTTAAGGAGAGATAAATATCAACCACATGTAAAATATTTTATTAAGCGGGAGCTACATATTTTCCATTTCCTAGACGCAATTTAGTGAATTCCTGTGCCCGTATATTTCTTGCTCTTCATTACCACCATTAGACTATTACGTTCCAAAGTGGGCATAAATTCCCATCACCGTCGCTCAGAAGCGGCTATTAGCAGATGCCGATGAGTTCTCTGTCAGGACTAAAGCACAATTTATGTGTGTCCCTGGCATTAAATGGCTCAGCAAGGAACGTTTAGTGATTAGGGAGGTATCGTCCTCGTAACGGCTTTTATTATTGAAAGAGAAGTGTCTTTCATATTAATAGTCTTGTCAATTCATCCGTGCTTAAAGTTTATTTATCCATCGCTCCCAGCTCTAGGTTTATCCATTGGTCTCTTTATTTATCATCTGTAGGTATTTGAAAATGTTTAATGATGGGCAAAATAAATAAATCGCCCGCTTGTTTTGTTAGTAAATTTTATAAAACGTAGGTACCTCCGTCTTCTTTATTATCTCTGGGTCAGGTATTCCTGCGTTAAAACGCCTTATCCGACAAAAAAAATTGTTTTCTACCAATGGCTAATTTACTAACTTGTATAGTACAGTTGTAGGAAAAGAGTAATTTTGAACTTCATGGAAGACAACTGTTCAGATAAACAAGGGTAGCATTCATGACATCATTCAAATGAATTTTTGAAAGACGCTACGAATTCTTTTACCAACAAATTGAGTCTAATAAAAACGTTATTGGGTATTATTGTGGCTCTTTTCAATATTATAAAGTCGTTAAGTACCTACTTAAAAAGTTTACAAGATTATAATGAGACGTCTGTGAAAGGGATTATAGGTTGGGATGACGAGTCTTTGAGTGTGTAATGTTGAGATTAAGTTAAAGCGACTTTATTTCCATAAAACATGTTTGTAAAATATTGGAATAACCGTTTTATTTAGTTAGCTACACATACGAATATAAAATTCAATTTATTGTCAGTAATAAAAGTACCTACATATTTGAATTAATGGTTAAATAATTAAATACACAGTTTACTACCCCGAAGCGACTTTATTTCCATAAAACATGTTTGTTTATTTATTTATTTGATTACACGCTAAGCATCACGGCCATGTTTGTAAATTATTGGAATAACCGTTTTATTTAGTTAGCTACACATACAAATATAAAATTCAATTTATTGTCAGTAATAAAAGTACCTACATATTTGAATTAATGGTTAAATAATTAAATACACAGTTTACTACCCCTTGAAAGTGGCGCAATCATCAATAGGAATGAAAGAGGATGCGTTCTTAATAACCATGGAACATCTTGGCTTACCCAAGGTGCTTCCTTTTCTTTGAGGAACCCCCTTAAATCAATATTGCGTTCCCATTTTAAAATTTAATAGGAACATCTTCAAATATATTCATTTTGAAATTTGAAAGACTGATATATTTACAAGAGCCCTTTTTGACCTATTCAAAAAGTTAATACCGATGTATTATCTTTTGTGATATTAAATCAATATTGCGTTCCCATTTTAAAATTTAATAGGAACATCTTCAAATATATTTATTTTGAAATTTGAAAGACTGATATATTTACAAGAGCCCTTTTTGACCTATTCAAAAAGTTAATACCGATGTATTATCTTTTGTGATAGACGTTAGATATGCTGTACATATATGCCGAAATAGATTCGACTTATTGCTAAATGGAGTTTAGTATTGTTAAACGGTGTAGTGATTAATTGGAAAGGGGTAGTAAGTAAAATTATGTATATTGAAACTTATTGCTAAATGGAGTTTAGTATTGTTCGACTTATTGCTAAATGGAGTTTAGTATTGTTAAACGGTGTAGTGATTAATTGGAAAGGGGTAGTAAGTAAAATTATGTATATTGAAGGAAATTATAGTACAATTTTCTACTCAAATGTGTAAATTTAATTATTTTAATATACCCTATTTATATTTTCCGCTAAGTCTGAAAGTCCTATTATGCCAACTGTTTTCCAATTTACATATCCGTATGAAATTTTTACTGTTAAAATGAATGCATGTCAAAATTATATTGTGACTTCATTAATACACTGTGCTCATGTGTAAATTTAATTAATTTAATATACCTTATTTATATTTTCGGCTAAGTCTGAAAGTCCTATTATGCCAACTGCTTTCCAATTTACATATCCGTATGAAATTTTTACTGTTAAAATGAATGCATGTCAAAATTATATTGTGACTTCATTAATACACTGTGCTAATTTTTTATGACATGATAACTCAAACCACCAACCTCCCAATCTAAAGTCCACAGCGCTAACCATAACCACTACACTGTTGAGGTTAGTTAACATTCTCCTAATATGCATTTCTTCCCATTTTTCAACATCGTTGCAGTTTCTTCCCTTCTTCCTGGCAGTATGATGTAGCACAAAACATTGACTAATCACCACCAAAATACAGGGGGGGGGGGAATTAGTTTTACATTAGACACCCCTAAATTTTTGTGTATTATTTTTTTCTCTAATTCATCTGTCTTGTTTCGCGCCTTAAAAAACCGCTACTTTGGTAGAAGTATTACCGAAATTAGAAATATTGCCTTTCAGAATAGAGTGAGCGAAATGATTAATGAAGTTCTGCAGAAAAAATATTTTAATTTTTTTCTTCTCTGAAAAAAAGGAACCAACTTCCCCCTCTGGAAGTTTCTTTGGAAAGCGCGGAAGGTGAAGATCGCACATAACTTCAAACCACTTCTAAACGGTAGTGTATGGTTCAGGAGTTTGATGGTTCGAATCCAAGTGAAATCGTGAATTTTATCCAGTCCAGTTATTATTCGAAATATTTGACTTGCAAATTTAACATTCCTTGAATATCTCGTACATTATTGAGGGGTGGATCCCTCAGAGAACAAGCTTTCAGTAAAATTGTTGCAAAATTGGATTCTGGTTCAAATCATTTGTCCTCAGACAAAGTCCATCCCATTTGCCAAGAATATTTTTGGTAACCTTGTATTTCTGTTTAATGCAACAATAGATTATTATGCTGACCACAATTGTACGGAGTCTGCAAGCCATCTCATAATCTCGTTGATATCATATACATAATAGAAGCTCATTGAAGTGGATAATAATAGATTAAGCTCTCTTCATGGCAGACAGAGGAATGAAGCAGACACATCCATCATGATAAGCTTACTGGATGTCAGACAGCAGACAGATGAAGCATGGGTTTTCCTAGTGCGCAGGACTACGCGATACATAGGTAGATAAGGTGCATAGGTAACAACATTAATATTTTCCTGTAATATGCTGAAAATATGGAACGGACACCGGGGAATACAGGAAAGGGAAGGTAGAACAGTCAGGAACGTCCTGCAGAATTCTAAGATGGGCGTGGGGTGGCCATGTTTGAAAAGTTTACATAATTATGAAAGCTGGCTTCAAAAATCTCACAGTCTGCCCTTCAATTATAAAAAATCTTTTTTTGAACACCAGAGAAACCCAGAAAAGAGGATTTTAAAGAGGGATTTATACACGAACACGATCCATAATTTAGACAGCAAATCAGGAGATTCGAAATATGCTAGGGCGGGCAGTTCATACATCCAGCAAGAGGCTTTCTGAGGCGATTTATTCCTCTCTTTTTACTTGGGCCGACAGTACCTATGTTCTTTTTGGTTCGACCGGGAATTCGTTCAATGTTACCTCCCTACGTAAGTCCCTGACGGTAGAACAACCTCCCTTCCTCTCCTGTCTGGTCCTAATGAAACATACCTCCATGTAGAACATAGAGATAGCCCGGTGGATATCATTCAACTCCCCTCCTTCCCTCTTTATCCCTGGGGAAAACTCGCTATTCCATGTTGATGTTTCGACCGTTGAGTACACTTTGCATTAATAACATAAATTTCCACCGGGGAAGGGGGACTACAAACGCATATACACTGCGTCAAATGTGTCTATGTAAATAGTTCACTTTTCCGTGTATTTATACGTAGTCACACTTAGGGACTACAAACGCATATACACTGCGTCAAATGTGTCTATGTAAATAGTTCACTTTTCCGTGTATTTATACGTAGTCACACTTAGGGAGGAGACGAAGAGAGACATGTACTGGAATTTTTTCAAGTTCATTAATTTTTTGAATTAGTAGATACCTACCTATCCTAGGCATACCTGGTTGTTGTTTTAGTGCATATTGCATCCGCGTAAAATGGCGGAGATAGGTACTTAAGTAATATTTATGTAAGGTAAATATTTATCTATTTAATAATGTATTGTGTTCATAGTATACACCTACCTAGGTTTAGTAATTCAACATTAAATTAATCTACAAGCACTTGGGTACCTAAATGCTCTTGAAAATGGGTCGTGCCGTGTAGTATACATTTGGGTTGGTTTTGGCCAGCACATACTCTGAATGTGACTTTCTGATTTCCCAGTTTTGTATCTTGCTCCAATAAAATGATCATCGTTCCTTTCTTCGGCACCAGTTACCTTATAATAAAGTTGAACTGTAAGTATCTGCCAGGAAAAATTGTATCTTTAAAAAAATAAATATAATTATTATTTTGTTCATATCGATAAAATTATCATGTTATTGATATTTGAATTATCAATATCATAAAAGATAAAACCAGACAGACTTTGTAATTGCTTATTAGTCTTATTACCAATACTTTATTTTGTCTGAAAAATCAAAACCAAATCGGGAGACATAAAATGTTTAAAGCTTTTACTCTAAGCTACTCTCATTGCTAGTTTTTAAATTATTTTAATATGTTGGTAAACCTATAAAAATAGAAAATATTTATTATTTTTTTAAATAATTTTAAATTATAATTTTTATAGGATACCCCACCAGACTGTGGCACCCCTCAGAACCAGTCCTAAAGTTTCATACAGAATATTCTGAGAGAAATGCAGACGAGATTGTGTAGACGCGACAGACAAGGTCTCTTCTTCTGCTCGAGAAGTGCATTCACAACAAGAGAATACCGCCATATTTTTTGCCAATAAATTCACCAGGAACCCCCTGAACTCTGGGTATAGGTACGATGCAGCTTGCATCACAATTTACAATCTAAGGGTAAACGAGAAAAAAAAGAAGAAGAAGAAGAAAGGATTTGGCATTGTAAGAAACTGGATGCAATATTTAGGATCCTTAATCCTTGGCCCAAAAAATATTGATTAGGTACTAGTATAGATATAAGAGGAAAATTAGAAGATATAAGTAGGAATGTACCTAAGTATTATAATAATACACATTATTATCATTTGACCAAAATCTATCGTGTCTGTGCATACCTATAGTTACTACCATTTTGGTGATTAGATATTTTGTTACCTTTTCTGGACTCTAATTTGGCATCTTTGACCAATTGACTGGTAACGCTCTTCAACTATAATGAATGGGTCCCTAATTTAAGAGTAGACTTGCATGCAAAAAACATATAGCAGAACTAACAGGCCAATAGTCCTGTAGACTTGAATACACCAAGTGCAATCATAACATTGAGCAAACAGCAGAGTGCTGAAATTCACCAGGTATGCGCGTATCGAGGTATTCGTACTCTAGGTAACTAACACAGGTTCCTATTTCCATTCGAAACTTTGTGGGTACATTGAGCCTAGGAATCATAACGAGCTTAGACCATAAGTGAATATGTCTAGTCTAGCAGACTCTAGGACAGCGGTTTTCAACCTTTTTCAGCGCGCGTACTCCTTGGGTTCCCGAATTTAATCTCAAGTACCCCCGCCACCATTACTACTGAGTTCTAAACACTCTCAGTACCTTTTGAAAAAAAAAAAAATCAGTACTTCAGAATCTTGAAGTCAAAATTCAGTACTTTCTTGGACTGTACTGCATTGATAACCCATCAAAATTTGCCTTTGTCCGCCATTACACTTTTTTTTTCGCGTACCCCCGGAGGGTCTCACGTACCCCCAGGGGTACGCGTACCCCGGTTGAAAATCGCTGGTCTAGGACATACAAGTACAGGCAAATACCAGTCTACACTCTGCGCACCCATCCAGTACCTACAGGGTTGAAAATCGCTGGTCTAGGACATACAAGTACAGGCAAATACCAGTCTACACTCTGCGCACCCATCCAGTACCTACAGAGGCAAGACCGGGTCTTTGTTCTGCAACAATGTTGTCTTGATCCTCATAGGTTCTACTCCCTTACCACAGGCAACATTCAATATAATGGCTCTCAGACTTGGCTTGTGTTAATCTCGACTTATCTCCCTACCTTACCACAGTTCCATTACCAAAACATGATCTATAGATGAACACGCCAGTGGCGACCCGACAAAAATAGACCAGAGGCGATATTGACTTTCCATGCTCAGTTTCCAACTTGAGAAACATGTATTCATCTAATCTAATTGAATATGGAGAGACAGCTATATTATCAAATTATTAAAAAATGGACCGATTGCAATACTTTCTCATTACCTTGTATAGGTTCCCTATACGTAAGGTAAGGGTAATAGAAAGTAAAAAGTGCCTTCTTTGTCATGGATAAAATATGATTAAGGGATACGGTAAAATATCAAAATACCCTTAAAGAATTGTGCTAAATCTTCTTTGTGTTGAGCATCATTCTTGCTGGCGACCTAACACCAGCATCGTGTAATATATTTACGTCATTTAATTTATTATTTCCGAGCTGATGTTGTACTTTGCTTTCAGCATATTTCGAACTATTTTTAGTTTCAGAATTGAATTTTTCAAGACAAAGAGAAAATGAAGAAGAAGAAATGAGGTACTGGCTCTCTCACTGTGTGCTAATATAACCTAGAAACTTGGAATTGAATTAGAGGAGATACGTCTGATATATTGATATTGTCTTGAGACCCGATGCTGCTTCTGAGGGTTTCAATTTATTTTCCGGTTATTTCATTACGATCTTTGATGGAAATATTGGAAACCACCATTCTTTACCCCTTGACACTCGTGGACAGATTCAACTCAAGGCATTTTTCCCACCTTCTTGTCAAAATTCCCGCTATCACAAACTCGAAGCTGAAAGAGTATGAATATTATTCTAACGCATCAGGAATAGAACCTGGAATTCTTGCATTCCTCGACTCCCAAGCCAGAGTTCTTCCTGGGAGACTACGTGATCAAGGGCAGGTCTTGTAATCCTTATCTCATTTCGAGTTCTAAATACTGATAAGAACCAGATTTGAGATGCGCCAGAATATCCCTTCTTACAAAATCCCAGCTTATGGACAGGATTAATAGTTTTGTTTGTATTCAGTATTCATTCTTGAGAAACTTTTCTCTTTGTCCGAGTAATGTTGTGGGATGGATTGAAATAAAGGCTTTTGACAGTCTGATAAACTAAGATGACAAATCCTCTCCTAGAATCCTCAATGTAGTGTCTTATAATCGGATGTAAGGATCCTTTAAAAAACTGTCTTGGCTGTTTGTGTAAAGATTTAATATCCATTTGCCTTTGAATAGATGACTATAACCAATGTTGCCTATGATCGCATTAAATATTTTTCCAAAAGCTTACCCCTGTGCTTCATTCCACGAAAGTATGGAATAATGGAAATTACTGTTCCAGAAGTTATAATAAATAATAGAATAGCCCTGAAAAAAGTTTTCAATCACCGTTTATCTAACAATAGTAATTCTTATTGTTTTTGTGATCAAAGTTCCAGATCTAGAACGAGAAAGTTATCCAAGTCTCTATTGTAGATATGGACCAATGCACCCATCTCTGAGGACAAGGTGCCATACAAATTGAGGATAAACTCAACCGCTGAACTCTCTAAGGAGTAAGGAGGGATATTCGTTATCTCTAAACATGATAACCTTTACTACGGTAATGGATTTGATTTGAGGAATTCTCAGGACTTGAAGAACCGAGATCCCTTATGATATGAAGCCATCAAGAATGAGAAGACTGATGAACATAATAAATCCCATGGAATTCATGACAAACATGAGCATAAATATTACTGAGACACGTCTTGTAACTAGCCATAGCCACGTCAAATATTTTAATTTTATTGATATCCTCTACCATGTTGTACATACTGTAATCATTTATATTTTATCTGTACCTATACCTACGTGAAGGTTTTCTACTCTACTTGGGGAGCATCTGTGGAATAAATATGATCAGTAATAAATATTGCTACAAATAAGATGGTAAGCTTCGGATCATATTTGATTAAACTGACCATTGAGATAATAAAAACGCTGGCAGTGGTCGTAAAATTATCTGAGACTACGATATTCAGGTTGTTTTCAAATTTGCAAATAATTTAATGGCCTATAGGTACTTCACTACTTACTTGTAAGAGTTACAAGGGAAATATTGCTATGATTATGGATAGATATAGGCACAGAAGATGAAAACCTACACCTATCTACGTACTTTAAGTACCTACTCGTATGTACTTGATTTGTGAAGTATATGAAGGAGTTCAGTAGCTAGAGAAATACCTAATCTAGAGTTAAAATAACTGCAACACGTGGATACAAATGTGGATGCACTTCTGCATAAAACCCAATGCGACAAGTGTATTGTGCAAACAGCGATAGGTCGATGATTATGAATAGGCAAACTTAATTTGCAACATGTGTTAGAATATTATCGAACAACGTCATACATCTGTAGTATTAGGAAACTATTTATCATTTGGTAATGCATGACCAAGGTATCACTTTAGCTTGCTGCTGTCGCGAATTTTGGTGGCAAATTTTTAAAAAAAAAAAAAAAAAAAAAAACACAACATTAAAAATATAAACAAAACTTGAATTTGCCAAAACCTCAAAATGGTCCATTGGAAAAAAACCACGCATCATGGTAAAGCGCGAAATTTCAATTCAAAGGACAGATGAAATTTAATACAATATACTCGTAAGATTAGGAATAAGCTGGAGGGCCTGCCTGCAAGATATCCCACAAAAAAGCTGCCAGTCTGCTACATACCTATGATAAAGAAGACTTGAGGACTTGGCAAAAAATTTACTGATCTTCTGACTTGATGCTTGGGTAGAATATGGAAAATATAAATAGATATTCTGCGGTTTTTGTTCCCAAACTGAAGATATGGTATTTACAAAATGTCTGTGTTGTACATGAATTAAGGCCAAACCACAGAGCATCAACATTATTCGCCATGTTTGTAGTGTTCGATTTCTGTGCGAGAATGAAAATGACTTGAATCAGTCTGGTCTAAGATCTGAGATGGTAAATGGGACCTTCACTTCAGTGCTTCAATGGTACTTGGATCTTCAACCATATGTATAGGCGTGCACAAGTACGCAGAGAAAGGTTGGAAATAGCTAATACCTAAAGAAAATGAGATCCCTCAAGGCAAATAGAAATATGAATTTCCTTCAAAAATTACATATGTTTAAACATATTTCAGTGTATAGTACAGAACATCCCATTTTCTTCTTCCTAACCTTTTCCAGTTGGCATTTCTTGTCAGTCTCTTCCAGGCAGCCCTATTGTGTACCTCGTATCCTGATGGATTTTTCTCACCCAGGTCTTGATTCGGCCTGCCAGACACGGAACAATCACCTATGTATTTGATAAGCAGTTTAGAGTAGGTATGTGGTCAAACTTTATTTTGTACCTATAAATTTTGTGACCATTTGTATATATTTTTTTTGTAAATAAAGTTTGATCTAATGGTTTAATAATAATAATACAGGCAAAATATACCTACAGTGTACTACGACAGAACTATCATGACCGATAAGACCATCCCGAACAATAGACCGCCAGGCAAAATATACCTACAGTGTACTACGACAGAACTATCATGACCGATAAGACCATCCCGAACAATAGACCGCAGAATGGCCTTACTGGTGGATATTGCGATTTCAAATACGCATATCATGGAAAGCACTGTGGTAGAGAAAAAGAGGAAATACCAAGAACTTCGAGACGATGTCAGAAGGATGTGGCGGTTAGAGAAAGTGGAAATAGTTCCAATTATCCTATCTGCCACTGGAATTATACCGAAAAATCTACACCAAAGCTTACAAGATCTGGGGATTCAGAAGAATGTCTTTATGCTTCTCCAAAAAGCAGTCATATTAAATACAACGCGCATAGTACGCAAGTTTCTAAGTTAGGATAGAAAATGTAGATGAGAATGCTTTGGCTTAGCCTGTATCTCATTGAAAAATAAAATTACAAATAAATGAATAAATACACCATAATAATAATAATAATAATAATAATAATAATAATAATAATAATAATAATAATAATAATAATAATAATAATAATAATAATAATAATAATAATAATAATAATAATAATAATAATAATAATAATAATAATAATAATAATAATAATAATAATAATAAACACAAGGACCTTTTGCAGAAGTTTTGTAGAAACGTTATCGAAGGATGAATATTTTTCGATGTATTTGCTCTTTAACAAAACATTTACCTCTAGATTTAAATTTTCTTTTCTGAGATATTCAGGATATTGATCTTTTGTGATCCAAGATTCATGGTGTAGAGAACACCCTCTTTTGGTGGTAAAATTTCTGAAGCAATTTCGCATACCCATATTTGTACTATGTTGTAATGAGCTTTCTTTGTACCTCCTCTGAAAAGTCAGGAAAGCAAATAATAATCATGTTATGCAAATTTGATTTCTTCGCAACGAAAACAAATCAAAGACTCCCGTTTCCCTCGTGGCATTTGCATTTCCGATTCGGTTGGCAACATTGTCTGATTGTTTTTTTTTTTTTATTTTTACTTTTGTTTTCATAAGCTCGACTACATCGACAAATATGTATCCGGAATATATCATACATAATATTTAGATTTTTACTTTTGTTTTCATAAGCTCGACTACATCGACAAATATGTATCCGGAATATATCATACATAATATTTAGATTTTTACTTTTGTTTTCATAAGCTCGACTACATCGACAAATATGTATCCGGAATATATCATACATAATATTTAGTTCATTTCGAAATTTCAAGTAAACGATGATTTTCTCTTTGTACAAAACAAAGCACGCTTCATGTATTGCTCATGATGGTAAGTCGAATTTGAGAGAATACCTTTTAAAGTTTGATTTTACAAAGAATGTTCATGATCGAACTTATTATGAAGCAGAATATTAATTTTGATGTAATCATGATGAAAGATAAGAATAAGAACAAATCAAAGCCCCAAAACAAAAAAGAGCTTATGGCGCAGAAAAGGTAAATTAAATGGCTATACACAAAAAACAAATATTTATTTTAAGCTAAGCATAGGAGCTTGGAAAAAAGTTGAGTCAGTTTTTTGTCTGGCTAGTGATGGCCTTTAAATACTTTGCTTCATTAGAGGGATTAGAAGTGAAAAGTTGACATAGGGTGGGAAAAGCGGTGTTGTCAGATAGACCAGGGCTTCATTAGGATTTTTAGTCCGTCCTTCCTTTATTATTACTAATAATAAAAGGTATAGTGGACGGACTATTGTATTCGCTTCGGTGTCGTCTGTCGGTCGGTCAGTCTGTCCCCATAGAAGGACTTATCCAAATGATTTTCTCTAATCACTACGGGCTAAAAAATTCCCGGAGGGACGGACCCTGCTTGTTTATTTTGTTCTCTTTGACTTTGGGAAAAAACTTGTGTCAAAAAGCTTTATGGTCCAATAGTATAGTGGTAACTAGATGATATCCCCCTCCCAATTTTCGATGTTTTTCATTGAAGCCTAGACTTTCTGATTAAATCTGGTAACATTGCGAAGAAAGGAGTAATGGTACGAGATATGACAGAAATGTATGCCTGATAATGCTCTTCCCTCGTATCAGGAGGGAGTAGTAAGCATTTCATAATGAGGATTTTTTTTGGTCGCTTCTTTGTCTGTCTGTTTTTCCTCCCTATTTATTTTCATTCTCTATTAACCAGGGGGAAGGTCCCTCCAGGTAAATAGAAAGCATATTTTGTCATTATTCTTTGTTTTACTTTTCCCTGTTTAACATTTGAAAAGATATTACATGTCAGAGATGGAGGAGTTAAGGTAGATATACATCTCAATCCTACTCGTCTGTCATGCATTCCATACATATTTAACTAGTAGTAAGTTGTAGGTACTATGTATTTGAAATTTAAAATTATTTATTATCAATCAGGATTGTATTATTTTTTAATTTATACCCAATTAGTGAGACTTTCTTGAAACAGCTGGTAAAAAGAACGTCTCAATGAAGTACCTATTTGTGATTTGTATGTTTTGCACGCTTTCCTTATTCCTTTTTAGGATATCTCGAAGAATTGATTAAACTATAGGTGAGAACCTTTCTATTAATTTTTTTGTCTTAATCTATGAGAAGCAAGTATTTTACCATTATGACCAGACGTCAGACAAGAATTTCTGCTTTTCTTCTTTAATTAGAAATTTAAAATACAGCAAATAAATAAATAAAAACAAGACGAGTCCTTCATTATCTTAGGAGCCTACCCTAATAGAAAGAAAATAGCGTTATAAAAGTAATTACATCTGATCAGCATAATGAACAGAACTTAGGGGATTTTTTTTTTTTTAAGTTCAAAGAATTTGCATTCAGAAGCAGAGGGCAGGGGCCGAACACATTTTAATATTTAATTATATTTTTGTACTCGTTATTATAAATATTTTTGAAAGCTTATAACTTTATAAGATATAAAAAATCTCTTTTTTCCATTATTTAAACAAAAATAAAAAAAAGGAGGGAATAGGAAGTACTACTGTGTTTTGCATTGCGTAAGAGCAAATACATTAAAAGTACAGGGTGAAATCAGTGGCAAGGGAAAGAAAGAAGAAAGATAACTTAATTTTATTTTCTGCATATTTTGGTCGTTTTTACCTAATATAGTCACCTCACGTTGCGTCGGCACCGAGGGTTTTACCCTCCATTCTTCCACAACTTACTTGGCAACTAACATTAACGTTAAGCCTGAGTGCTGGGAAAACCAGTAAGACATGGATAATCTTATAAGCGGCATTGATCAACTTTGGTGATATGGACGATGGTCGTTTGGAATTTCCAGATCAACTGTTCAATGTGGAAGAAAACGCAAAAAGTCAAAGGAAAAACTGCATGCAGATTGATGTATTACATAGCACATGGAGCCAGGTATTGGGCATGATTATATGCTGCAGCTCTCAAAACTGCACAAACCGATCTATATTATGGTTTGAATTTTCAATTTTCAAATAGATTTCTGTTCCTTCCCAAATAGATCCTTTAATTTTCTAATAGGTAAATACAAACATACCGTGGTTTTCTCTGTCCTCGACACAAAATAGAGTGAGTAACTGCAAAATCTTCCAAGAGAGCCAAAACAAAAATTGCTCAATTTTTCAGTGCTATTATTTTCTTCCAAAACAATGTTCATCACAATTGTGCAATATATCAAGCTGTGTCTTATAAACAATGCGTTGATATTTTTTCCTCATAAAACATTAATCCTCATCAAGTGAATTTCTTCCAAAGTGAAAAAGAATTTGATAACGTCCGTCACTTGGTGAAATGTCATCTCTAAGCATGCATTTTTTAGTGAGGTTTGAAATTCAGTTATGTAACTATCGTAAATTTTCTATTTCTACAGCAGTTACGTTGAGGCTTGATACGCTAATGTCATGCCTACAACATATTTTGACATTAGCGAGTTTTGCAACCAAAATTAGCGTTCCGTTAACTAAACTCTTTAACGTTATTTGACGAAAACTCGGTTCTGCACATCTATTGCAGAAATGCAGATTGTAGAGGTTTGAGGAACTCTAAAAAGACTGGGCGATAATTTCAGGTAAAATAATTAATTTTAACAGTTGTGTATGTATCTCTGTATTTCTCAAATGTTATAAAACACAAGAAGGTGTTCCACTGTCAGTTTATGACTGATTTAGCTCATCACAAAAAAAAAAAAAAACAGGGCTATGGAAGGCTACTCATTGATTTTAGTAAGTACTTTATTATTTGTTTTTCTTTTCCTACGGATGGAGCCAAAAGCTCTCACTCAACTTATGTAAAATAATTACTTTGAAGAACCTCTATGCAAAATCAGATCTAAATTAGACGGCTTTTGTGTAAATGAATGTTGCATAGGTATATTGGGGTGCAGCTTTTTTTTTTAGAATAAGTTCATGGACATCGAACTCAAAGTAAGATTTGATTGGATATCTGTGTGGGACATTCATCACCATAAATCACCAACATAAAAAGAGAGGATTTTCATCACCATAAACTTCTAATGAATCTCATCTCTATAACTAATCTAAACTGTCTTTCAAGAGAAATTATTTGATTTTCAGCCTATAACCCTATAAGATCTTGATCCTATCGTGATTTTTCTTCAGTTATTTTGCACCGACGCGACGTCATGTTAACAAAGCGGTCCTGTGTTGTGTTCAGTTCTTTGAAACCAGAAACCTTATGTGCTAAGGGAGATGTACGTAAGACATATGGTTATGACAAGTAGTTGTGATGCTAAACCTCATTCATTCTCCAATATCTACCATGACCGATGTCCAGTCTATACCTATGTTGCTCAGCACTGGGACAAGTGACACAAAGAATTTTTGCAACCAAAATTAGCGTCCCTTTAATTGAACTCTTTAACTTGACGAAAACTCGTTTCTGCGTATGTGCAGAACCGAGTTTTCGTCAAATAACGTTAAAGAGTTTAGTTAACGGAACGCTAATTTTGGTTGCAAAACTCGCTAATGTCAAATGTTGTAGGCATGACATTAGCGTATCAAGCCTCAACGAAACTGCTGTAGAAATAGAAATTTTACAATATTACTCGTTCCTCCAAAATCTCCATCTGGAAAAGTTACATAACTGAATTTCAAACCTCACTAAAAAATGCATGCTTAGAGATGACATTTCACCAAGTGACGGACGTTATCAAATTCTTTTATGATGAGAATGAGAGCACCCTAAATAACGGGAGGAAGGAAGCTGTGTATGCAGCAGCATTCAGCAATGAAGCAGAGAATGGTATCAGCATATTGGTACAGGAGGAGCGGGAAGAGGAGGAGGGAGACTAGACGTATCGATCTAAATGGATGAAACTTTCATTTCATATTTTCCAGAAATACCTACACTTGAAAAACTCTACAAAGGTACTGAACAAATAATGGGAAACTATTTTATAACAGAGGAAACACAAGAGAAGTAGAAATTTGTTGGCAAACTCAAACTACCTGGGTGCTGTGTAAACCAAAAGTTTTCGAGACAGCAGCGGTTGAAAGACTCTGCATATTTTTTTGAGAAAGAGCACAGACTAGCTTTAGGTACATCCATTTGATTAACGAACGAGTGGGTGTATCAAAGTGAAAGCTTTTGATCCATTGCATAAATTGCTTTCTCAGACAAATAAGGGTAATAATATGATGATAAGGCTTTATTTAGTTCTCATCTGCTATCTAAAGAACCCGAAGGTTTACTTGAAGACAAATAAGGGTAATAATATGATGATAAGGCTTTATTTAGTTCTCATCTGCTATCTAAAGAACCCGAAGGTTTACTTGAACATCACCATCAAAATTTTATGTACGCCTCAAGTAAAGAAGAGTAATAAAACTCATTTCTATTCTGAAGAATTCATCGCATCAGATCAATCAATTCAGATAATGAAAGTTTAACATCTCTTAATCGGATAAAAGAGTAGTGGTCAAGTGCCCTATTAGCAAGATAGTGATGGGTCAAAGGAATACTAGTAGGTGTTCAGAATATTGGACGCAAAATTAAGGAGAAAGAGTAATCTCTTTCGTTGTAAATTGAATACTGAAAACTTATTAAGACGCAGCATCCATTTGATTAACGAACGAGTGGGTGTATCAAAGTGAAAGCTTTTGATCCATTGCATAAATTGGTTTCTCATACAGATAAGGGTAATAATATGATGATAAGGCTTTATTTAGTTCTCATCTGCTATCTAAAGCACCCGAAGGTTTACTTGAACATCACCATCAAAATTTTATGTACGCCTCAAGTAAAGAAGAGTAATAAAACTCATTTCTATTCTGAAGAATTCATCGCATCAGATCAATCAATTCAGATAATGAAAGTTTAACATCTCTTAATCGGATAAAAGAGTAGTGGTCAAGTGCCCTATTAGCAAGATAGTGATGGGTCAAAGGAATACTAGTAGGTGTTCAGAATATTGGACGCAAAATTAAGGAGAAAGAGTAATCTCTTTCGTTGTAAATTGAATACTGAAAACTTATTAAGACGCAAACTTTCATCTGCATATCTTCCTTTAAACACAGTAGCTTTTGACTGTCAGAGGAAAGCAACTTGATAGCTCGGGGCCAAGTCTTTGATGTTTTTAAAGACGAGCAAAACTCCTGCAAGAAAGAGTAATCTCTTTCGTTGTAAATTGAATACTGAAAGCTCATTAAGGCGCAAACTTTCATCTGCATATCTTCCTTTACACACAGTAGCTTTTGACTGTCAGAGGAAAGCAACTTGATAGCTCGGGGCCAAGTCTTTGATGTTTTTAAAGACGAGCAAAACTCCTGCTTGTGCTGTTGAGATCTCAGATCCCATCTCCTCCTTCTCATGCATTGTTTTTCTTGTTTAAATTATCATGTCTCTCGCTGTCTCCAGAGTTTGTTTGCTTTTCTGCTAGAACTGTACAACTGTACATTATTGTGAACGAATGAAAAATCATTTCGTGCTTAGTTTCAAGAGGCGACTTTCATGGATGCAGGCAGACATTCTTAAACACACGCCTAGTGACAACGGGATGTCAGTGGAATGTAAGTGCCCTCGTCTCTAGGGATCAATGTTTTAACTCGATATTTTATTATTATTATTTTATGTACCTACAAAGAAACGGAGTCGCGATATTTTTGACTGCTACCTACTTACATTTTTTCACATTGACGTAGGAATCTCAAAAGAGAGCGCTAATGGAAGATCAAATAGAAAGACACCTAGATTAATTTCTGATTGATTTAATTCGTATGCAATTTTCAACTCGATGTTCATTTTAATGTTTATTCAAAGCATGTTTCATGTTTATCCAATATCCGATGCAAACATTAGTAGGATTGCTACCACTCTCTGACTAGATGTTGAAGGGTTTCAAAAGAGTTTGACTACTGACTCTTCATGCTTTCTTTTGTTTGCAATATTTTGTGTTTTGAGTAAAAGAAGAATCAGTAGGGCAAATTATTTTGACCTTGCAATGGTTTCAGACTAATATTCGTGGAGGTGTTGTAATTAATTTGAATATTAGTCATCATGAACATAATGGGCGTTCAGTGTTTCATTCTGAATTGTAAACATATGTAGGTACTGAATGTTTGGTCCCAAGTCTCTCTTTATTTTGTTAGGTGATGTACATTTATCGGGTAATTCGGGTAAAAAGTATTTAAACTATTTAAAGTTTTAAAGCAACCTGAGATTATTTTTAATCGAGAAAAGTGAGCTTAGTATAGAGAGCTCGCAGATGTATAGGTAAACGACACAATGGTAATCATATAGGTACATTCCTTGCAACAATAAATATTGCATTCCTGCATTCCTATCAAGCCAACTCTGCACAAGGAACAGGTTTGAATCAAGAAACGTTAGCTTCTATCGTTGAAAGTAGACGAAAACTTTTTTCCTTTAACTGAAACTTTCAATTCTCATTCTTGGTTTAACGTTACTAATGAAACTTTACACATTTGAAAAGAACCTATCTACATATTATCTACATCGCAAAGATGAACAACCTTTGATAGGATGAGAAATCAAAAGAACTTTCCCAAAAATTCTGCAGCCAAAAATATTTCCACATTCTCCACCTAATTACCCTTGAGCGCTTAAAAAATCGAATTATGTTTCGCCTCCCTCGATTTTGTTATTGTTTGTTTTGTAAAAAGTTTCATCAAAAGTTGGAGAAAAAACAACTTGTATTATGATTATGAAATATTGTTTCCATTGTCGTCAGCAGTTGCGAACAAAACTTGCGGTTAAATTAATTTTTCTCTCAAAAATTCCAACCCTTTACACTTTTAG
>NW_007377662.1:54989-73228 GCF_000475195.1 Diaphorina citri
AAATAGAATTGAAAACTATGATGAGAATGAGAGCACCCTAAATAACGGGAGGAAGGAAGCTGTGTATGCAGCAGCATTCAGCAATGAAGCAGAGAATGGTATCAGCATATTGGTACAGGAGGAGCGGGAAGAGGAGGAGGGAGACTAGACGTATCGATCTAAATGGATGAAACTTTCATTTCATATTTTCCAGAAATACCTACACTTGAAAAACTCTACAAAGGTACTGAACAAATAATGGGAAACTATTTTATAACAGAGGAAACACAAGAGAAGTAGAAATTTGTTGGCAAACTCAAACTACCTGGGTGCTGTGTAAACCAAAAGTTTTCGAGACAGCAGCGGTTGAAAGACTCTGCATATTTTTTTGAGAAAGAGCACAGACTTTATAGCTTTAGGTGATTCAGAATATTCAGGTGGTTAGCTTCAAAAGCATTAGACGGAGGGTTTGAAGGGGGGAGCCAATGCTAGTCTACGAGCTTTAGGTGATTCAGAATATTCAGGTGGTTAGCTTCAAAAGCATTAGACGGAGGGTTTGAAGGGGGGAGCCAATGCTAGTCTACGCGTTGCCGTTGTTCAGAGATTTCAGAGATAACATCAAATCAGCAAACAGCTCAAGACACCTCGTTCGTTCCATGTATAAGTTATTTTATTGGGTATAAATTAACAATCCAAGTTGACAAGAATGCAGCAATAATAATCTTCCAATGATAGGAAATAAATTCTGTGCAAGCGACTCGACCGACCGCACCTTGCAAAAATGTAGTGCAATAAAAAACTTAGCGAAAAAACTACATTGTTACCGGCCATAATAAAGAATGTGCTACAGTGCATGTCAAAAATGTACAATGCTTTGAAAAGTAGGTTATTCTCGACTCTTTTTACTTTCCTTATCCTAAAGGAAAGGAAAGTACGGTCATTAGCAAAAACTAACTACTTGCTGGGTGATACCATTTGTAACAGTAATAACCTAATTTCATAAATTTCAGGAAAACTTGGACTTGAATCACCAAGCTCTAGAGCCGAAGTTTACTGTGCTAAATTACCTACTGAAGTTGATTAATAAATTCATAAGATCAAAAAATCATATTACTCATTGACCTTACTAGTCAAAAGTTTACCGAACTATTTCACCTCAAATGAAGCATTCATTTTAAATGGCAAGGTGAACTTTTTCGAACACACGGTACTGCTGAAAAAAATAGCAAGCTCAAATGAACAACGGTATCTGAGGAGAAAACACAGATTGCAAAGTCGTTTGGTACCCATTGAACTCGTCTGGTTCAAAAGGAAACATATAAATTCTTATCGAAACTCATTCCATGCGATCTTTTCTAATGTCTACATTACACCTTTCTATAAATGGCCATAAGTATTCCTAGCTGCGAGGACAAAATTGTCAAAACTTTCAAGATAAACGAACCTTGACAAATCTGTCTCTAACCTTAACAAAATAATGTCCCTCCCGTTGTGCCATATCAGACGGGCGAGAAAGAGTAGACGCAACATTTTACTGTGGCTGATGGGTCAACACAAAAGCACCAGGAGGAATGGCATCTACTGCTAAATAATACTCTATCAAATGTACATTATTATGTTAGACAAGGAAAAAAAAAAAAAAAAAAAACTTTCAGACAGACTGTTCTCGATAACGTAGATTTACCTCGTCGATCGACGGCGTCGACTATGCGTGGACACAGCTTTACGATGACCATCATCCCACTTGAACGCCATAAATATTGTGTCCATTTAAGATCTAGGTAGTCCACACTCCCAAGACAAATGAAAGTTCCATGACCAATGGTGAGTGCGGAGGAGATTGCGTGTGAACTATGTATAAATTTCTGCAGGGGAGATCAGAATAGCCAAATGCTCCAGTTCCTCTCATTCGTGACAAAGTTGCACATTCCTCGGCGAAATTTCTACTCGACTTCATGAGAACCAAACTCGGACACTGTCAGTTGTCAGTCTAAAAGCATCCATCAATTTCTATGAAGATAATTTTTTCTCGTTTTTTAAAAATTAAGTGAATGTTTACTTTCTTTGAGAAAAGATGTGTTCAGTTGCGGCTTTTGATCTATTTTTTGGAGGAGAGATTTGTGGTCTATATTTAAGACTTTGATGATTTTTTTTTTTTCTTGGAAAACTCATGGTCTTCCATATTCAGTTTAGGATTATTTTTTTTCCAAGTAGTTTTGAAGTCGTCCCTGGTCCTGGTCCTAATCGGTAGGTTCCATTTTAGTCTGATCAAATTGAATAATCATTTATATTTAACTAAAAAAAAAAAAAACTTGTTCTTAATCTTCCATTAAAAGAGTTTTAATTATATTGAATTCACAATTCTGGACCATGATCCTTAGTCTGTACGTCATGCGTCATATGAAAAATACACCAAGAACCCTTTACACTTTTAGTTTAGCTTTTTTCAGACACTTGAAACATCAAAGAGTTTTTTTTTTTCACTTTACATAGAAACCCATGCAAAATGATGAAAAAGGCCATGAGATCAAAAAACCTAGCTAGGTCCTAACAAGAAAGAACGGAACATACTTCCGATAAGTTCGGCCTGGGAAAAAATTTCCACAGTTAATTTCAAATTATTTATTTTCCAATAAAGAAAATGCCGAACTGTGATTTATTTTCTATTGTGTACTTTCTGACTTTTACGGCCGTTTTTATTAGCTCTTAGTTTTGTGTCCCATTATTGAACGGCGAAGAACGGCTGGTTGGAAAATTTATTTGTCTGGAAATTTGAAAACTTTCCTGAAGTCCTACATGTGTGACTTATTTGGCCTCTTTACCTCATATTGATTGTATTGTTCTTTTTATTCCTGGGAAGTTCTCATGATGTCCCATTATTGAACGGCGAAGAACGGCTGGTTGGAAAATTTATTTGTCTGGAAATTTGAAAAGTTTCCTGAAGTCCTACATGTGTGACTTATTTGGCCTCTTTACCTCATATTGATTGTATTGTTCTTTTTATTCCTGGGAAGTTCTCATGCTGAACATTCATCAGGTGTATTTTATTGTGCATTTCTATAATGATAACAAAATCTGAATGGGTGCACACATGAAAGCACGCCTAAATTCTGGGAATATTGTATGGAACAACAGAGTAGCTATAGTTCTAGATATGTCATTCTTCTGAAATGTGTATATCAAACCGTAATACCCATATACCCAACCAAACCTTTATCTTTGACGAAATTTCTGGGTACAAGTTGGTAACTAACAACATAACAACACCACTAAAAACAAAATAAACTTCAACAGCAGACGAAAAATTTCAAATGAGAAAACTTCAATATAATATAGTATTCTAGTCTGACCTTATATTTGAAGTTGAACATTTTGCGAAGAGAACTTCGAAAATGCTTTTATATTAAAATTAAAAAAAGATAAAAGCTTGCATGAATGAAATATCATTAAAGAGTTTTTTTCTGGAAGAAGAAAGAGAAGATCTAAAGTCTAGACATATTGATCCGAAGAATAAAATGCAAAGTTAAGAAGACAAACAAGAGCAGTCTATAAGGGACGAGGGTGCTAAGGGCATTCAGGCGGAACAGCCTTTTAATTATGATGCGGTTTACATTAAAAAAGAAAATCTTACACCATTAATAATGATATTGTGTTAACAAATGAACTTAATGGGTAGCCTTATTCTTTTTGGAGAATAGCTAGGCGCTAAATATTGCAGAAATGCAGATTGTAGAGGTTTGAGGAACTCTCAAAAGACTGGGCGATAATTTCAGGTAAAATAATTAATTTTAACAGTTATGTATGTACCTCTGTATTTCTCAAATGTTATAAAACACAAGAAGGTGTTCCACTGTCAGTTTATGACTGATTTAGCTGTTCAATGTAAAAAAAAAATCTATACATTGTACATTACTTATCTCTTCTACTCTCACCATACAATGTATCAGACCCATAGTCTATACATTGTACATTACTTATCTCTTCTACTCTCACCATACAATGTATCAGACCCATAGTCTATACATTGTACATTACTTATTTCTTCTGCTATCACCATACAATGTATTAGACCCACAGCCGTTAATTTACAGTGGTTCATATGTGAAGTAAGTCGTCATGCACCTCAAGAGGAAATGTATCAGGTAGTATATTGCTATTAAGTCCGACTTCGTGACGTGCTGACGGATTAATCTGTACTTGGCTTGTAATCATGTTAATCTTATTATGTATTATAACTACTATACCCAAAATGTTGAACCTAAAAAATTACAATCTAAAACTTTGCTTCATGGTTTAACACAAATTTGACTGACAGTATAGCCTGCACTGCTGCTGTGTTCGCATATAGTCGACACCGTCGATTGAAACAGTACACTGCCTTGGCAACATAAGATTCAGCACTGCTTTAAGCTGTGTCCACACATTTAGGCTGTGACGCCGCGCCGTCGATCGATGTCGACTGAACCCGTACACTGCCTCGACAACATCGATTCACCTCGTGGACACAGCTTTAGACATATACCTTGGCAGACCAAGCGAGTCACACCGGATGACTATTGACATTGACTAACATGTTTGAGACGCGCGGGCGAGACTTTGTCGCTCTAACTTCCAGTCAAACTAAACATTAGCGAAATTATTCAACTTTACTGAAAAGAGACAATCTAACGTTTGTTTCTCTGTGCAAATTTTGCTGAGCTTACTCTCCGTGTCTGTTTGTCTGTGTTCTAAGACGACCTCGATTATGAGCACGCAGGTTCTTGACCTTAGTTATTTCGAGACGAATTGACCTCACCAGTGAGTATAGAAACAAGGCCGCCGCCTCACTCTAATACAATGTATCAGACCCATAGTCTATACATTGTACATTACCTATCTCTTCTGCTCTCACCATACAATGTATTAGACCCATAGTCTATACATTGTACATTACCTATCTCTTCCACTCTCACCATACAATGTATCAGACCCATAGTCTATACATGTACATTACCTATCTCTTCTACTCTCACCACACAATGTATCAGACCCATAGTCTATACATTGTACATTACCTATCTCTTCTACTCTCACCATACAATGTATCAGACCCATAGTCTATACATTGTACATTACCTATCTCTTCTACTCTCACCATACAATGTATCAGAACCATAGTCTACACATTGTACATTACTTATCTCTTCTGCTATCACCATACAATGTATTAGACCCACAGCCGTTAATTTACAGTGGTTCATGTGTGAAGTAAGTCGTTTACATTACTTATCTCTTCTGCTATCACCATACAATGTATTAGACCCACAGCCGTTAATTTACAGTGGTTCATGTGTGAAGTAAGTCGTCATGCACCTCAAGAGGAAATGTATCAGGTAGTATATTGCTAATTTGCTATTAAGTCCGACTTCGTGACTTGCTGACGGATTGATCTGTACTTGGCTTGTAATCATGTTAATCTTATTATGTATTATAACTACTAATAATGTCCATGTTCATTCTGAACAGGGCTCGTGTTGTCTCTTGTTTAGTTTACAACTTCTTGTATGAACCATTCAGCTTATGACGGTATATGGTTTTGCATTTTCAAGATCTCCTTGAAGGAGTTTATAAGCACTAATAATGTCCATGTTCACTCTGAACAGGGTTCGTGTTATCTCTTGTTTAGTTTACAACTTCTTGTATGAACCATTCAGCTTATGACGGTATATGGTTTTGCATTTTCAAGATCTCCTTGAAGGAGTTTGATGAACTCGGTTTTTCTCCTTTTTCAAAAGTCTTCTTTTCAATCAATGAGCCATCTAAATTAAAAACATTACCATCTAAACTAGAGAGGTCAATCTTTGAAAGTTGACTCGAAATTCAACAATCCAGTCTCACCCATAGACAAGATCTTGACTTGAAAAGCGTTTCCATGTGAAAGCTAGAACCTTGTACTTTGTTGACATGACCACATAACCTTCTGAACCCTGCGGAACTGATGAAAGTCTATGTCAAGTAAAAAACGACAATATTTACCCGACCCTCTAATCCAATTGTATCGGATCAACCTATGGGAGGAAAACATGATAGGAGAGAACATGTTTTGTATACGTTCACCTCGATAGCCCCCAGGAAAACAGAAATCCGATCTGTCCTGGAACTTGTAAGAGCCATGTTTGTCACCTTATAACATGCGAAACTGTAAGCATGCAATTTTGTGCAGTTCAATTGTCACGAACTCTGCCATTCTTCAGTGACGATCTCATGATATTGGTGATAATCATAATTGCAGCGTCCGTTACAGGATATATGAGAAGCTTGCTCGCTAGACGAGGGCTTAGCTTATTAAGCTCGAGTTATTATCTGATCACAACCGGTGCTTGCTACTGGTCTTTGCTGACGTTTAGGTTGGAAATGAAACCAAAGTCTTAATTCCACTTCACTGAGCGCATGTCTTGAACAAGGTGTGTACAGAGTGTTTATTGATCAACATAGGACGATATTGCAACTGAAACAATCAAGTCATAATTACTGTCCTACTTGTTTCTTCTACACACATAATTACAGAAAAAGTTAAGTTTCACCAAGTTATTTCAAAGTGTCATCACAAGTCATTGAGAATAAGAAGTGAGAATGACACCTATTGATAGGTCATGTTTGTGTTCAAGTTGACGGTACCCTGTATGGTCCGCTTGGTTTAAACACGAAAGCTCCCAACTTCCCCCTTGAAATGTTTCTTCCATGAGGTTTTGTTTTTTGTCTTTGTTATTCTCATCTATTCTCTGGGGTCTCGTTACTTATGCTTCCGATCATTTAACTTGGGGATGGTCAGTGCTAAATTATGGTTATTCTCATCTATTCTCTGGGGTCTCGTTACTTATGCTTCCGATCATTTAACTTGGGGATGGTCAGTGCTAAATTATGCATACACTAGCGTCTCAACTTCAAGCTATAGTCTGGTGGTTTTTGAAAGGCATCCTTCAAGTTTGTATACTTCGCCTCGGGGGGGTTTCAAGATCTGTTGAATTATGTAGGAAAACCTCTCATAAAACGCTTTCTCTTTCTGCTCCTTGAAATAATTTAGATGTAGTAAGTGGTATGGTATATTTATTATGTCTAGATAGTCTGGAAGGAGAGGTAGTATTTTCTTAGGTTTCAACTTTTGTATCTGTATGAGGTTTGTCCATTTTATAGTCTGGAAGGAGAGGTAGTATTTTCTTGGGTTTCAACTTTTGTATCTGTATGAGGTATGTCCATTTTCTCCAAAATTTTGTAGAGCTTTCATAATTTCGTTTTATACATTGCTTAGTTGTCCATTTTCTCCAAAATTTTGTAGAGCTTTCATAATTTCGTTTTATACATTGCTTAGAGTAGAATTTGTTGTATACTTCCTTTAGAATGGCGCTCAGACCATTGAAGAAAATAAACTGCTCGTATGGATTTTCAACGTGAAGTTAATATGAAAAGTCAAATAGACAGCTCCGTTAGAGCTTTATTGAATAAAAAATTAATATTATGCGGCATATAAAAGAATTTGAAAAGGTAAATTCTCATCGGAAATAGTCATTCATTATTAGTGTCGTAGGGTAATAAATACAGACATGATAATAAAATATTTGAAATGAAACCTGTAGAACTGGCAAAGGGGCAATCCTAGCATAGGAATTAGGAACCGTTTGAAAATATCATTATTCTACTACTTCTGCGATCATAGATGTTAATGTATATGGTAAGAGGCAGGCCCGTCTAATATATTAGTGAGTACAGACATGATAATAAAATATTTGAAATGAAACCTGTAGAACTGGCAAAGGGGCAATCCTAGCATAGGGACCGTTTGAAAATATCATTATTCTACTACTTCTGCGATCATAGATGTTAATGTATATGGTAAGAGGCAGGCCCGTCTAATATATTAGTACTAGCTGAATTCCGTCGCTTCGCTCCGGAATCCCGCTAGTTCATCCCGAGGCATGGCCAAACTTGTGGAAAAGGCATTGCCGATCTGCATCATCAGGGTGTCATTGCAGTTACAGATGTGGTGAAGAATGATGCTACAATGCATACATATCTTGAGAGCTTCAACATTTTATCTTTACACTGGTAGGTTTCTCCAGGATTGAAGTAATACTTCGCCTAAGCTAAGTATGCACCTATATTGCTACACGAGGTCTTTTATCTTTTGTCATCAAATAGAATAGACTTAACCCTGTTTATTCATCTCCAGTAGGATTTACTAGTACATGAAGTCCCTTTAACCTGCTAGGTTTTTCACGCCTTCGGACTTGGAAAAAAAGGAAGGAAATTTGATGCTGAATAATAAGATAGGTAGATCTAGATTTTGGAATATTTTTAGAACTTTCACAATGAATTTGCATCTCACGTCGAGATTGTGCAGGAAATGTGAGTGGGTGTGATATAGAAGGTAGAAAGTCGGGGAAATACGTCAATTGTGGCGCGTGGAAGTCTTTATCGGGAAAGACAGTTTTTTTTTTTTTTTTTTTCAACTAATTTTCATTTTGTCCTCTATTTCACCTCAACACGTGTAAAATCTTTTGAGGATTTTTAGCTGCTCTTCAATACGTAGTCGTAGATATTGAAGGGTGGGATTCACAAGGATACAAATTTGATCAGTAGATTTATCCAATATGTATGTACAATAAAAAAAAGTCCAGAATATCCAATCTGATAGACGATATTTATACGGATACTTGCAGAGAGAAAGGAAATGCACTTCCATGTATGTATGTAAAATTCACATCAATTAGTTATTCATATCCGAGGAGACATTTTCTAATCAATACTATACGTCCTATACTGTTAGCTACTTACATCCAATCAATACACTAGATACACTACTATACATAAGCCTATAATAACGTAAACTGCTTCTATTTTGACTTTTGGTAGGTAACCATTGAGAGTTTTTTTAAAAGTTACCTACGAGTATTTAATTGTCATCCAAATTTAGCTACTAACTTTTGATTCAGATGTCAGAGTTCATGTGGTTAAATTGGGTATGTTTCTATCTCTGGCTAATAACAGTAAGCACGTATCTAGGTACGTTTTGTCAGCTAAATTGCGGATGCTTTAATTCTACCTACATATTGACATGTGTTAAGAAGAGATGATGAAAGTTTGATCAAGAATGTTTGGGAAGGAGAATTAACAGAAACGAGAAGGAGAGGACGACCGAAACTGAGATGGAAGGACTAGATCAAGAGAGACATGGCAAAAATCAACATCACGGAAGGAGAAGCACAAGACAGAACAGTTTGGCGAGGCAAAAAGTCTTCTAGGCTTCAAATGGCTCTGGCAGTAAGTAAGTAACATATTGGCGTTACTTATTTATCCTTTCGGTAATTATTCAGAAGCTATGACAGAAAGCTAAAGCCGCTACAACAACAACAACAACAACAACAACAACAACAACCGAAACTGAGATGGAAGGACTAGATCAAGAGAGACATGGCGAAAATCAACATCACGGAAGGAGAAGCACAAGACAGAACAGTTTGGCGAGGCAAAAAGTCCTCTAGGCTTCAAATGGCTCTGGCAGTAAGTAAGTAACATATTGGCGTTACTTATTTATCCTTTCGGTAATTATTCAGAAACTATGACAATTAAAAGGACGAACTAAAGAAAGCTCCTTTTGTATTTAACCTAACCCTATAATAACACTGGTCACTGCTCATTTGTGACAGCTCCTTTTTGTAGCAATTTCCCCTTGACGGGACTTCTGAACAAGTACTATCCTTTCACCACACCACTGGTTCCAATTCATTGACCAGGCAGTTTTGCATCCGAGTACATTAGCCTTAGCAGTGACCGTGGTCACTACACCACTGGTTCCAATTCATTGACCAGGCAGTTTTGCATCCGAGTACATTAGCCTTAGCAGTGCCCGTGGGTGTACAATGATGCCTCGTACTATCCTTTCACCACACCACTGGTTCCAATTCATTGACCAGGCAGTTTTGCATCCGAGTACATTAGCCTTAGCAGTGACCGTGGGTGTACAATGATGCCTCATCACATCCTCCAGGAAGCTCCACAAATCATAATGGTCATAGTTCTGGTCTTTTTACACCATAATAGTTCAACTTATCCTTTTACGACCAATAAAAACCGCTTTACAGCTCTGAATGCCGTTCGAACAAGATTGACGTTCCAAGCCAGGGGTTCACAAACTTTATGTGAGCTACGGGGGTGCCCCTTCTGTTAAAATAGAAGCCTCCCACGTCCCTGTCCCCTCAGTACATGAGTTTTTTAGCTTTAGCATATTTGCGATCGTCCCTTGCAACGCGACGAGATCGTATTTCGATGAAAATATGTATAAAGCGTATTTTTCCAACCAAGATTTCCGCTCCCTTTACTTGTCTTTAGGCCGCGGGTTCGAGTCACGCCTGGGGTGGATTTTATCCTGAACGGATAATGTTCGTTCTCGGAACGGCTGGCTTTCTCCTATTCTGTCTTCCTTCTCTCTTCGCTTTCGGGACGCTTTCCCAGTTTGGGAAGCCCTGTTCCAGGCCAATTGAAAGGTGCAGTGATTGAATGCACGAGGCAATGTACAATGGCGTTCTATATGGTGGCGCTTCCATGTTAATTATGTTATGGTGAAGTGTCTGCCTATAAATTCCAATTAAAAAGTAAGTGCTCGCGTTGTTGGAGTCTCGCCCGGGGTGGATTTTATCCTGAACGGATTTCCCAGTTTGGGAAGCCCTGTTCCAGGCCAATTGAAAGGTGCAGTGATTGAATACACGAGGCAATGTACAATGGCGTTGTACATGGTGGCGCTTCCATGTTAATTATGTTATGGTGAAGTGTCTGCCTATAAATTCCAATTAAAAAGTAAGTGCTCGCGTTGTTGTATTTAGAAAGCACCTATGCTATGCTGTCGATGAATGAAGGCTTTCACATAAAAAGGCCCTAACCCTGCTTAGGCTCTTTCTAGGTAAAATGGCTTTTTCGAGTTAAGTCGATGAATGAAGGCTTTCACATAAAAAGGCCCTAACCCTGCTTAGGCTCTTTCTAGGTAAAATGGCTTTTTCGAGTTAAAATCAGTCTCAAAAAGATTTTTGTTAATATCTCAATTATTCTCAAGATACAGTCGTTTTTGTAAAACCATTCCAGTACTTTTCAAAGCTGGTTTACTCAAAACTCGATTTTCGTCTTTATGTTTAGGCCCTTCCGAAAGAAAACTCTTGACCAGGTCCTTACCATGGGCGGGGGTCCTGGACTTTATTTCTCCAAGAATTTTCAGGAATCCTGAAAACCAGGACTGGTAAACCAGGTTGTAAATGTTACCAATCTTTTCCGGGTGTGAACATCCTCACATATCTATCACACCTTTCGATAATACTGATGGTTGGTTGGTTGGTTGGTTGGTTGGTTGGTTGGTAGGTAGGTACTGGTTGTTTGTACTACTTTATTGTTGTTTATCTGTGAGTCAGTTCACATTTCAGTCGACCTGAGGATGAGGTAGGTACTGGTTGTTTGTACTACTCTATTGTTGTTTATCTGTGAGTCAGTTCACATTTCAGTCGACATCCTCAGATGACGTGTTAGTGACGTCAGTATTAACTCCTGTCAATATTATTAATCATTCTACGTCAATGATGTATCAGGAAAAGACGGTATAATAGTGGGTGGCCCAACGTCACAATTTTGGCCAAAAGCTGCATTTATTCAGGAAAGCACCAAATTTGGTATGGACCTTCATTGGGAAGAGAAAAGAAAGACAGGATAGGAGAAAGCCAGCCGTTCCGAGAACGATCATAAAATCGGCCCCAGCCGGGAATTGAACCCGCGACTTAGCCCTCTAAGTCTTAATTACAAGGAAAGGAGTTGTGATCACTTTTTTTTATTTTTTTAGTCCCCCCACATCTAGCGGACCCTGTATTTATAGTTTGGTGTGGAAAAAAAAAAACCTTGAGAACGAGTTTGCTTACAAATTCGATGGGTGGGGGGTAATGTTACCAATGTCAGTGTTTTTTTTTTTTTTTTTTTTTTTTTTTTCCCCGTGTTTTTTTTTTTTGTTTTTTTTCACAATTTTTTTTTTTTTTTTTTTTTTTTTTTTTCGCCAGTGTTTTTCTTCTTCGTTTTTTTGCACAATTTCTTGATTTAGGTAACGTTGTATTCAGTTGTTGGGTACCATACAGTCCATACACTACCATACAGATATAACTACTTACCTACTGTCCTCTGTCTACAAGTCTACAGATTTGTCTCGTGTGACCACTAACCCATTCGCTGATCAGTGTTCACCAGATCAGATTTGTAGAAAAGAATAAGATCAGAAAAGAATTTTCACCTGCACATACATTTTTACTTTCCTTATCCTATGGGGAGGAAAGTATTTCATTTGTGCCCATTTTGGGGTGTACTCAGTCTCGTGAGGTCGATTAAGGCGCTAGGTCATATTGAATAGAGAAAAAAATTAGGGAGGTATAAAAAAAAACTAGGTACATGTTTTTTTTTTTTTTTTTTTTTTTTTTTTTTGTAACGGGTTTTTTGAAATGTGGACTAAAGACAATGGAATTAGATTTTAAATCCATTTTTGGAGGAGGTATGATGTTCGGTTGGGAATAACTTTGTCACAAAGTTTTTGAGCAAACAAGTTAAGTAATAGAAAGTAAAAAGTGCCTTCTTTGTCATGGATAAAATATGATTAAGGGATACGGTAAAATATCAAAATACCCTTAAAATTCTGTTTTCATCATCCTCAAAATTAAAAGCCGTACTTAATGAAACGAGTAGTACATTGTCACTGTTGAGGATAGGACCTCTACCCAAGTTTTGATATTACTCTTCCATACACCACTAGACACGGGAACAAAGATGTGGAGAAGAAGAAATAAAATAAATTGGCCGAGGAATAATCTACTTAATGTCAAAATTATTCCCATTGGAGAAGACCTACATGAACCAATCAATGACAGGCACGTCGCGACTTAAAATGAACAATTGAGAAAAGATGTTTCCAGCACAGGTGAGGTGTTGAAAATCACATCCATAATTTTAGTTATTTCTTTTAAGGCCTTAGACAAGAAGGTGGTACATCATGCCTTGAGTAGAATCTGTCCACGAATATCCAGGTATAAAGAATGGCGGTTTCCAATTTTCATCAAAGATCGTAATGAAATGAGCAGAAAATAAATTGAAACCCCCAGAAACAGCATCGTACTTATTGAAATTGTCACATCCACTGACACAATAACTTTGTAGATTCTTTACTTGAACGTGCACCAAATTTATTAGAATGAGTCTCGAGTAAGAGATCATTAATATCTTAATGACATAAATGCATGTATGCACAGTGCACACAGTGAATTTTTCACAACACATTGAACACACGCCTCGTGTATTCCATCAGACAAAATTAATAAAAAACCAAAGAGAAATTTCACCCCATGCGAAATATTCGAGAAATAATTTCGTCTCGAGACTCGAGCCTAATCCAACCCTGAGATGTATGCAATAACCTTCGCAATAATTCTGATTTCAGTCTAGACATCCAGCTGAGGTCTGAGGGGTTTGGAAAGATGTGTGAGGAGTATTGGGGAGCTTAACAGTAAAATATATTTCTCGCATCAGACGCAGGCAGGTTGCAGAACAATCTACTCTCTTGTATGTTGATGTTGTTCAATATAGCTTCTGATCTTCTGCTAGTGCTAGCTAATCGTCTCGTCTGCTTCTCCTCTCTTTGCTATTGCTAGTGTCATTGAGCGCCTGAGCGTACTAGAAGTTTTTTTTATATACTTCTTGTGGACCCAGATTTTTTTATTATTATTTCTTCTCCTTTTAGGTAGTACCTAGCTACCTAGCAAAGTTCTCCTTAAGGAACTTTTCCGGTCACTTCTGTAAATTTTTCCTCCCTCCTGATATTAATACGGATCTATATTCCAAGAAACATTCAGTTTAGTCAAGAATGCTCAGTCAAAAAGCGGTCAGCATTTCAATTCTGAACCAAACAGAGGCCGTCGCGCGGGAAAAACGAATGTTCAGTGTTTCAGATGCGGCCGGAAAAATCACAATTCTGGGTCCTGCTTCTACGTGAAATCAACGTGCCGTAGTTGTGGGAAGGTTGGACACTTGGCAAAAAAGTTCTCCTTAAGGAACTTTTCCGGTCACTTCTGTAAATTTTTCCTCCCTCCTGATATTAATACGGATCTATATTCCATGGTTATCGGAGTTTTATCCAGCAAAGTCCCGAGTTTTAAATTGGTGCATAAAAGCTAAGTATAAGGGATTGAGTTCGAGACAAGGTCCTCACAATATGTCGCAATCGTAGAACGGTTACATTGGAACAGAACTCAGTCGAGTGTTGAAATGTAATGTTTCCTCCATTTGTCAGCAAAATTTGCCATTATTTTCATCGACTGTGCACATTATGTCGTCTGTCTCACCAGGATATTTCCAGTGTTTTAATTTTAGTTTCCCGACCTTTCTCTTTTCTCCAATAACTTTTGTGAAATGTTTAGTCATATATCCGTGACAATGTCTAGACTTGTAAAAATTTCATTGGAAATCTTTGTACCGATGTGCAATGCTTTCTTTATCTCAGGGAAGTATTTATCATTACATTGTGGTTCATTGTTTTTATGGATGATCTTCTTTTTGTTATTTCAATGGAGAGGTAGGTAATAAGCAATATATTACTATAGGTAGGTAGGTGATTACTTTGATATGGTTTAAGTCATTGGTATTTTGTTCTTTCTCTTCCTTATCAACTTGACCTTTGTTATCTCCATCTTGAATAATTAATACATTGAATGTCCTGTCAATGCATCTAGATGACTCAATAATGAAGAAATGCTTGATAGTTAAATCGATTTTTTTCTCTGAAGTTCTTTTTACATATTTGGGCCTCAGAGGAGAATTGGAGAAAGTGTGGGCTGTTGTGAGTGTTGTGTTCAGATTTTTAAAAATATAATGCAAGTACAAAGTGCTTTTATATTTTGTTTCAATTCAAATAATACCAAGGATGTTTGAAGTCTACAGGATTTGAAGGAAACCAATAATGAGTATGTACATTCACTGTATGGTGTATGTAACATTGTAACCTTCCCCTTCTTAGGTTCCTTACCATTGAGAATCGCGCTTAGTTTTACATTTTATGATTCTATCATTATGATTCGCATTATCCTACATAAGTTTTATTACGGTTAAGATTGATTCCGATTTGGAAACAAGTATTGATGGGTTTTCAACCACATAATCAAATTTGTTCAATATTATTTATGATTTTTTTTTTTTTTTTTTTTTTTTTTAAAAAGGTTTGACAAGCCCACACCCATCACTGGCTCCAAATAGATATCTATTCACCCATCACATCACAGAAGCACAGGTGGAAGTGGAAGGGCTAATCTGATGTAGGGAGGACATCAGACAAGCAGGATGTGCAAATTGTGTGCAAAGAATAAAAAAAGATAATAATAAATCTAGTGGGGTAAAAACGTGAATACATATAGGGTGCGACATCAGCCATGTAACCTGTACCCTGTATGGTTAAGGCCAGGGCACTATTCCACGAAAGATTCTGTACTCCCCACTCATCAGTTTTTTTTTTTTTTTTTTTTTTTTTTTTTTTTTTTTTTTTTTTTTTGAAAACCTCAAAATGGTCCATTGGAAAAAAACCACGCATCATGGTAAAGCGCGAAATTTCAATTCAAAGGACAGATGAAATTTAATACAATATACTCGTAAGATTAGGAATAAGCTGGAGGGCCTGCCTGCAAGATATCCCACAAAAAAGCTGCCAGTCTGCTACATACCTATGATAAAGAAGACTTGAGGACTTGGCAAAAAATTTACTGATCTTCTGACTTGATGCTTGGGTAGAATATGGAAAATATAAATAGATATTCTGCGGTTTTTGTTCCCAAACTGAAGATATGGTATTTACAAAATGTCTGTGTTGTACATGAATTAAGGCCAAACCACAGAGCATCAACATTATTCGCCATGTTTGTAGTGTTCGATTTCTGTGCGAGAATGAAAATGACTTGAATCAGTCTGGTCTAAGATCTGAGATGGTAAATGGGACCTTCACTTCAGTGCTTCAATGGTACTTGGATCTTCAACCATATGTATAGGCGTGCACAAGTACGCAGAGAAAGGTTGGAAATAGCTAATACCTAAAGAAAATGAGATCCCTCAAGGCAAATAGAAATATGAATTTCCTTCAAAAATTACATATGTTTAAACATATTTCAGTGTATAGTACAGAACATCCCATTTTCTTCTTCCTAACCTTTTCCAGTTGGCATTTCTTGTCAGTCTCTTCCAGGCAGCCCTATTGTGTACCTCGTATCCTGATGGATTTTTCTCACCCAGGTCTTGATTCGGCCTGCCAGACACGGAACAATCACCTATGTATTTGATAAGCAGTTTAGAGTAGGTATGTGGTCAAACTTTATTTTGTACCTATAAATTTTGTGACCATTTGTATATATTTTTTTTGTAAATAAAGTTTGATCTAATGGTTTAATAATAATAATAATACAGGCAAAATATACCTACAGTGTACTACGACAGAACTATCATGACCGATAAGACCATCCCGAACAATAGACCGCAGAATGGCCTTACTGGTGGATATTGCGATTTCAAATACGCATATCATGGAAAGCACTGTGGTAGAGAAAAAGAGGAAATACCAAGAACTTCGAGACGATGTCAGAAGGATGTGGCGGTTAGAGAAAGTGGAAATAGTTCCAATTATCCTATCTGCCACTGGAATTATACCGAAAAATCTACACCAAAGCTTACAAGATCTGGGGATTCAGAAGAATGTCTTTATGCTTCTCCAAAAAGCAGTCATATTAAATACAACGCGCATGGTACGCAAGAACGCAAGTTTCTAAGTTAGGATAGAAAATGTAGATGAGAATGCTTTGGCTTTGCCTGTATCTCATTGAAAAATAAAATTACAAATAAATGAATAAATAATAATAATAATAATAATAATAATATGTCGGTACTTGAAACTTGTACAACACCATCATGATGACTAATCTAAAGTTTTGTGAAAAACTAACTTGTTCTCATTGACTACGCTCACATTGCCAATTGTAGCAACCTGCTATGTTGCCAGCAGTTCCGTCATGACAATGACCACTTTGTTCCAACTGTCTAGACTCACAATCACCCGATGTTATTCATGGGATTTTTCACAAGTGATGACCTCATGTAGAACATTAAAATGTTTTATTAATACCTAACCTGCGCTCGAAAAGATAATAAATGAAAATGACTTGAATCTTGGAATCGGTCTAGTGATGTTGTGACCGAGGGGTGCTAGGTTCGAATTCCGGCCGGAGTGGAACTTTTATCTTATGTCCCATCTTTTGCGTTCCCGGATACACATGGATGTGAAAAAATGTGCCGTGGAGCAATGCGAAAAGATATCCTAAGTAGGTACAATCTCAATAATAAATTAATAATAAGTAGGTAATAAAGTAAAAGATAGTAAAAAATAAATTGATTAATTATCCTTAAACTTCTTTTCGTGGATTAACACCTATCTTTTCATGGATCTGGATACAGATACCTATTACTTACTTCTGTGTTTACTAATTGGTATGTAGTATAGCAAAATGATTCAATATAGGTAAGTGGGTAATTTTCTAATTTTATTGTACTTAAAACAAATATGTTTTGGTACAACGTCGATAAATAATAGTAAAAATATCCTACTTAGTAAAAGATTAAATCTAATATTGTTATAGTTACACTCTGTAAATAACTTTCAGTAGAGGAAAAAAAAATCTAAATAAAATTTCAATACATAGTGGCAAAAAGAACGCGGTATCCAGCTACCCAGGACCTACTCACGCGATCAACTGCATCAATATCACGAGAGATGATCTACAAATAGGGTTGAGAAAAGTAGAGATGCATCCCAATCTGCCGAGTACCCAATTCAAGGTTGTCTGTGCCGATCGGTAACCTTCAGACGTTGTCCAGGTGACTAGAGACCGTGTATTGACCTTCGGATCACCAGTTTCCCGCTAACTTCACCGTCCAATAAGAGAGAAGAAAAAATCCCCCCGACAAAATCACCTATAGGTTTTATAAGTTTTGTACCCATGGGTTTTTGTACTTATTTTATACAGGGTGCGGCAAATCTTTTTTTTTTTTTTTAACTCAATACTATAACTTCCTAAGGTGTGTCCAAACATAGTCGACCGGTCGTCGATCAACGAGATGAATCTATGTTGTCGAGGTGGACGGTTCAGTCGACATCGGACGGGGTCTCCTATGTGTGAACACTCCTT